>NC_060144.1:287563879-287866910 GCF_021461385.2 Schistocerca piceifrons | reverse complement strand
TTCTCATCAAAAGAATCAGTGACAGGTCTCTGCATGGAACACACCTGCGTTGCAGACGCCGATTTGGAGGCTACGTATAGCGCCACCACACATCGGAGCTGCATGATACTTAGGGGCTGAAGCTGGAATATTCCACGAAGTCCCACAATAAATTCTTCAATTTTCAGAGGAAACTGGTGGAGAACAAATGGGATAAATTACTTATTAAAAGTCCGTCCTATTTGCACTACTGGCCATTAAAATTGCTACACCACGAAGTTGACGTTCTATAGACGCGAAATTTAACCGACAGGAAGACGATGCTGTGATATGCAAATGATTAGCTTTTCGGAGCATTCACACAAGGTAGGAGCCGGTGGCAACACCTACAACGTGCTGACATGAGGAAAGTTTCCAACTGATTTCTCATACACAAACAGCAGTTGATCGGCGTTGCCTGGTGAAACGTTGTTGTGATGCCTCGTGTAAGGAGGAGAAATGCGTACCATCACGTTTCCGACTTTGATAAGGGTCGGATTGTAGCCTATCGCGATTGCGGTTTATCGTATCGCGACATTGCTGCTCGCGTTGGTCGAGATCCAAAGACTGTTAGCAGAATATGGGATCGGTGGGTTCAGGAGGGTAATACGGAACGCCGTGCTGGATCCCAACGGCCTCGTATCACTAGCAGTCGGGATGACAGGCATCTTATCCGTATGGCTGTAACGGATCGTGCAGCAGCCACGTCTCGATCCGTGAGTCAACAGATGCGGACGTTTGCAAGACAAAATCATCTGCACGAACAGTTCGACGACGTTTGCAGCAGCATGGACTATCAGCTCGGAAACCATGGCTGCGGTTACCCTTGACGCTGCATCACAGACAGGAGCGCCTGCGATGGTGTACTCAACGACGAACCTCAGTGCACGAATGGCAAAACGTCGTTTTTTCGGAGGAATCCGGTTTCTGTTTACAGCATCATGATGGTCGCATCCGTGTTTGGCGACATCGCGGTGAACGCACATTGGAAGCGTGTATTCGTCATCGCCATACTGGCGTATCACCCGGCGTGATGGTATGGGGTGATATTGGTTACACATCTGGGTCGCCTCTTGTTCGCATTGAAGGCGCTTTTAACAGTGGACGTTGTATTTCAGAAATGTTACGACCCGTGGCTCTAGCCTTCATCCGATCCCAGCGAAACCCTACAAACCGCATGTTGCAGGTCCTGTACGGACCTTTTTAGTTACATAAATTGTTCGACTGCTTCCCTGACCAGCACATTCTCCAGATCTCCCACCAATTGAAAACGTCTGGTCAATAGTAGCCGAGCAACTGGCTCGTCACAATACGCCAGTCACTTCTTTTGATGAGCTGTGGTAACGTGTTGAAGCTGCATGGGCAGCTGTACCCGTAAACGCCATCCAAACTCTGTTTGACTCAATGCCTAGGCGTATCAAGGCCGTTATTACGGCCAGAGGTGGTTGTTCTGGGTACTGATTTCTCAGGATCTATGCACCCAAATTGCGTTAAAATGTAATCACGTGTCAGTTCTAGTATCATATATTTGTCCAATGAATACCAGTTTATCATCTGCATATCTTCTTGGTGTAGCAATTTTAATGGCCAGTAGTGTAGAAAATCTAAAATTGTTATGAGTGCCTTACATTTCTAATCTTGTAATATTAGCTGCAGCTGGAAAATGCTGTTGTAGTGCTAGACGAACTCAAAAATCCTCAAAGTCTTGCACAGATAAGAAACACTGCACTGGTCTCCTAATCGTAGACGATGTACCATTTTATAACAATTTTAAACAATTTTACGATACCATCTTGAGCGACATCATTTCTGACAGACAGAACGTCACCAATTTTGTGTCAAAAAACTTGTCGGAACTCCGAAGATCCATATGACTATAGGCACCGTCCACAGAGGGCACTTTTCGATATTACTTTTCCTCGACGTAACATCATATGCCTTTGAAACGGTCGATCCTGTTTCTGGCTGGAACGTTTCACTAACATCAATGTCTATCGCTATCTATTTGATTTCTGTCCTTCTGTCATGTGAAGTGTGTGCACATGTCAATAACAGTTAGCAAGAGGGATTGTAGAAGGTCAGTTAGTAGTAAAATCAATACAAAGCGAGTGAAACAGTCGGATCTTTTATTACCAAAGAATAACTACCTTAACGAAAATGAAGAATAAAAAACTCAAAAAGAATGACAGGTTATAAGAAAATAGATGGTAATGACAAATTAATTAACATAAGCACACCTCATTAGCATCTCAGCGTCGTGTCAGAGCGTAAGATAAGAATACCTCAAGGGTGAGAACACAATACGTGCTGAAATATGGTTGTGAAACAAGAGCCAACAGTGTCTCAGTTTTATCAGCTTCCAACTTTAAATGAATTTTATAGCACAGGGAGATAGTGGGAAGTTCTGTTCACTCCCCGTAAGAGAACACACACGTGATTTTACCCTTTTAAGGCAGGGCAGTGGCAGGTCCCAGGGAAGGCAGAGTGCATACGTCCAAGAAGACTGCTCTGTACCCTCTCGGGCGTGTTGGTATACGCAGGGAAACCTGAAGGCCACGCCCGCACTGTGGGAAGTCACGCAGAAGATACACGCAAAAGTACATAGTTCGCTTAGAAGGCTGACCCTACTTCAGGTATCTGGCTTCCTTGATGACATTCGCGACCCCCCAGCGGTAATGACGCTTCTGTTGCAGATATGCGATAAGGATGGTAGAGCAAATATGTCTCCCCAGTTGACATCCGGACACTGCTCGAGTTATCTAGTGGAAGGAGAAGAGTTCTGTGTAGGGTCAGATGCAAGCTAAACAACATAATATTTCCAAGAATGACATACATTTCTCAAACAATGAGACCCAATGAGTTGGTCACAAAACAAGAAATTTTTCGCTTGCACAATATCTTAATACCTCTCTAGCCTTACGTGGTGCTTTTCTGCTCGTGTTTCCAAGGAGTGGCTGTCAGGTATACGTCGTCTCTTCACCCCCTTGGCACACCTTCGCAAAGTAACGTTGGGGAAGATGACGTGAAAAGTGCCTCTCGTGGACATCACGGAGTAGCTATAAAACGCAAGGCGTGGATATTGAGTTCAGACATCGGAAACATTCTACATCGTTCTACTTGTAGGGTTGGTTGGAAATGGAAGGAGACCTGATATATCCTAGTATCCGATTTGGAATTAGGCAGAGGCAGACTTGAGATTTGATATCGAATCTTGAGAGGGTAAACGTGGCTTGGCGAAGTGAAACGTTAGCTGCAGTTAGGCGGTATACATTCTCAGCCTTAAGTCTTGAGATGCGCGTTTTATTCAGTTTAATTTTAGCTAATGCACTAAAATATTTATCGTTAATTTGTGAACTTACCACAGCTTTGTTAATTGCGACGATAAGCTTACTTTCATAGAAATGCTCACGAAATGCCAATGGGGTTGTTTTGGTTTTCCTTTATTCATACATGATTTAACCCATTTTGTAATGTTAATACGACGATAATTGAAAGCAATTGCCTTTTGGAACTTCCAGGGTGTGCTATCCTTGTGATTCCACTTATTAAGGGAGGTGCCCTTAAATTATTATCCATTACTTATACCTCCTATCACTTCCACACACAACAAGTAACCCTACAAGGAGAATGGGTTTTCCATTTCCCCTCATTTGCGAAACAACCCGATGTAATCTCGTACAGTACAGCTATTCAGTTTTAAAGGTCACAAATTACTGAAAATTTAACCTAGTAGTTTGGCTTATGGGTTAGTTTAGAGTGAACCAGTCATCTGGGAGTATTGTCTTTGACTAGTAACCCTGAATAAAGTTGAAAATCAGTGGCGGCCGAAGATTACAGGCGTGAGATAGCTCCCTCGTTCTGCCAACGGCCTTGTCAAAGGGGGTACAGGAGCGGACTGATCTGCAGGAGACTCTCTTGGACTTGGGGTGGTAAACTAACCCTAAAAGGCGGAACAACCAGCAATGATTTACGGAATCAAGATGCAGAAGTCAACGGGAACCACTGCGTTAAATCCACTAAAGTATTTCCACAGGACATGTGGTCTGTAATTGGAAAGTGTCATTATGATCTCTCCATTTGCAACGGAGTCCGGATTCGTTCCGTATTCGTAGGTCCACGGGTGGACTGCCAAGTGGGACATGACCATGAGGAAAACATCGAATAACTACTTCTAGAGGCACAGAAAGGCAGCAGGAAAGCTAGAAAAATCTGGAAATTAAAATGCAGAAGCAAAATCTAGATGTGGTGAATGCCAGTGAACTGAAGTGGAATGACGATAGGGATTTCTGGTCGGACGAATATGTGGTAATATGAACGTCATCAGAAAATTATACAACTGGAGCAAGATTCGTTATCAATTGGAGTGAGCCACTATCTCTTGAGCGACAGGATTGTTCACATCACATAGGACAGCAAAACAACGCTGACAATTCAAGTATAACTGCCGACGTCGCAAGCAGAATATGATTGATAAAGAAAGTATATATTGCTACTGAACGGGTAATTCAGTACATAAAGGGAGATGAGAATCTTTTAATCATAACCGATTTCAACGCGGCTATAGGGGTAGGAACAGAAGAAAGGGCTATGGGAGAATATGGCGTAAGCATTGGGAATAAGGAAGATGAAAGGAATTGAGTTCTGCAATATATTACAGCAGTTATTAGAATCCCAAGAGGAAGAGATATAGTTGGAAAAGACACACAGACATTGGAATATTCCAGTTGGAATATATATGGTTTTGAGACGGAGTTTCCAAAATCGGATATTGGATTGTAAAGTGCACTAAGGAGCGGACATAGTTTCAGATCTTCATTAGTAATGACGAAGAGTACATTGAAGTTAAGAGAACTGAACGAAAGAATCAGTGTAGAATCAAGTACAGAGAAAGGGCGAGATGCTTTTCAATTGAATAAGGATGCGGATACTGAGGTAATGACTATGACAGTCAGCTCTGTTTAAGAGGAGTGTACATATTTAAAAAGGGCAATGACAAATGGTTGACAGCCGGACACAAGTACGAAGAACGTAAACCAGACGAAACCTTAATAGCAGACGAATGACTTCAAACATAGAGGAAAGAATGAAGTACCGTACAAAAATAATTACAGAAAGACAATTATACACCAATATAACTTACTTAGGAATGAAGCAAATAGGAAGTGCATGGCAACCAAGGCGAAGTGGCTACAGCAAAACGGCGAAGAAACCGAGAAAGGTACTATAGTCGCAAGGACTGACTCATCATATAGTAAAAAAAAAAATTCAGGGAATTTAAAAACGAAGGTATCAACGTAAAGCGTGCAATGGGAATTCCACTGTTGAACACAGAGGGAAGAGCAGATAGGCGGAGAGAGCATACTGAGATGACGGAACTGTCTGATGACTTGAAGGAATTGGAGCAGGTAAGCAAGGTATAGGGGATCCATTACTAGCGTCAGAAATTAGGAGAGCTCTGGAAGACTTGACGTAATTTAATGCCATCGGAATTTCTGAGCTCTATGAGCGAAATGGCAACCAAACGACTATTCAATTTCGTATGTAGAATCTATGTGATTGGCGACTTACCATCAGACATTCGGAAAAATATTATCTACGCAATTCTGGAGATAGTAATGGCAGATTGCTGTGAAATCTATTGGAACTCAACATCTCATGCATTGAAGCTGCTGACAAAGTAACACAGAAGACTGGAAAGGAAAGGTGAGGATCTGTTATTACGATTAATTTGGCTTCAACAGT
The DNA here is from genome assembly GCF_021461385.2 of Schistocerca piceifrons. NCBI lineage: Eukaryota > Metazoa > Arthropoda > Insecta > Orthoptera > Acrididae > Schistocerca > Schistocerca piceifrons. The sequence continues at coordinate 287,861,150 of NC_060144.1, read as the reverse complement.
AAAGTTACCAATGAGGCAGTTCTGACGCTGCACTTAATAATGGAAGCAAAACTGAAGAAAAACCGACTTAAGAGCATAGTATTTTTCAATCTAGAAAAAGCATTCGGCATTGTGAAATGGTGCACGTTGTTCGAAATTCTGCGGAGAATGGGAGAAAGCTTCAAGGAAAGACGGGTTTTATACAATATGCTCAAGAACAAAGAGGGAAAGGTAAGAATCAAAGATCAGGATCGAAGCGCTCGGATTAAACAGAGTGTGAGACAGTGATGCACTCTTTCGCCCCTACCGTTCAGTCTGTACATCGAAGAAGCAATAACAGACAAATATTTAAGTTTCAAGAGTGGGATTAAAATTCATGGTGGAAGAATATCAATGATTACATTCATGATGACATTGCTGTTTGCAGTGAAATTGAAGAGAATTACCTACACGATAATTTGAATTGCGTGAACATTCTATAAATTATAAAATTCAGATTGAGAGTAAAACGAAAACATACAAGAGTAATGAGAAATATTAGATGTGAGAGTAGAGATATTCTGACCTTGAAGTTGGTGATCAAGAAGTAGAAGAAATTGGGGAATTCTGTTACCTTGGAATCATAATAATCTGTAATTGACGAATCAATGAGGACATAAGAAGCAGAATAATACAGGCAAAGAGGGCGTTCCTGGACAAGAGAAGTCGAATAGTACCAGAAATAGCCATTAGACTGATGAATAAATTTGTGAGAATGTGTGTTTGGAGCGCAGACTTGTTTAGTAGTCAGTCACTTACAGTGGGAAAACGGGAATAGAAGAGAATCGAAGTGTTTGAGGTGTGGTACTACAGCAGAAAGATAATTTGATGGACCGATAAGGAATGAAATTCTCTGCAGAATCGTCGTGGTAAGGAACATAGAGAAAACATTGACAGTAGCAAGGGGCAAGATGACAGGAAACGTTCTAAGGAATCAATGAATAAACTCCACGGTACTAGAGATAACTCTCGAGGGTAAAATATGTAGGGGCAGACTGAGGTTGGAATACATCCAGGAAATAAAAGAGGACTTGGGTTGCATGTCGTAGTCTAATGAAGAGGTTCGCTCACGAGACGACTTCATGGCGGGCCCCATCAAACCAATCAGAAGACTGATGACTCCTATTAATGATGTGAACGGCAGCAGAACTAAAACTCGAAGGTATTCCGTCCTACTCTGATCACTCAGTGTGTCCAAGTTCTGTTATAAATGGCAAAAAGATTCAACGATTTTTTAATCTCTCTTATTTGCAGCTCCCACATAAGCTTTTTTATGTTTACATATATATAACTATTCAGAACGTTTGGTCTTCCCCTGATATCAAGGGAAGAGGGAAGGCAGTTGTACCAAAACTGCCTCCGTTCAACAGTTGGAAAATTGTGTTGTCTTCAACAGTAATTCAAATATTATTTTACCCCTGTTGGATATCGTGAACTCCTCGGCCTTTATTTTGTGGTTTTATAACGCGAACAATATTAAAAAATTCAAAATGCATTTCTTTTCAGTGCCATAGCCGGTTCGAGCTACTATACCATACCATACCTTTCCAGTTACAGTGATGTTTTGGATAGCAGCACATTGTCCGCTTCTCCACTGCATAAGAGACTTCGAATATTGAGAGCCGCTTTGTGTTTTGCTTTAGTAGTAAAAACAGTCGAATGCGCCTGGCTTTACTTAGATGCAAGGTGAAACAGCTAGATCGACTTACAAAAGTGCCAGTGGATGACGATGTTTTTGTTGCGGTGCTTATTGTGTTCCAGGTAGATGTTCACACTATGGCACTGCAAACAGCACTCGTATTTAAAGCAGATCACAGCGGCACACTACACGAATTTCTCCAAATGAGTTTGAAGTCACGCATGTTCTTTACTCTCTACGTATTTCTTTACAGTGCAGAAAGTATCATCAAGTAAATCTACAAAAATATCATTCTCGTACTACTGAGCGACGATGTAAACTAAGTGAAGAGAATATGTGGGACGTGCAATGTATTAATGACAGAAATTCTCTTGTACTTCAAGACTGAACTTACTATTATCTCCACATCGTTCTGAAGAGGTTGATATTTGAAACATATACGTTCGAGGAAATGTAAGACATGCCATTTCTTCTTAAGTGGCGAAAGTGCAGTGCACGCATTACACACAGCATTCTTCTGTCACACTACGGCACGAAAAAGGAATAAGAGTGATATAGTGTTAATACTTTCATCCTTCTTTACCTCCTCTGCATTACTGCAAATGACGTGTCACTGAGCACATTTGTACTGTGCATGCAGTAAACTTGAGGTGCCTAGTTGTTTCCACTGCCCTGTGTGGAATGCATAAGTTCTTGTACACTTCACTTACCTGCTGTCTTCATAATGATGATGTCTCCAGCGCAGAAAACAGCACGCAGGTCGTGGATTCTTTTTCTTGAGGCTGAAATTAACTTCACAAGGAACTGCTGCTAAGAATAATCTGTAACACATTCGGGATGCCACTCGCGTTTTTTTATTGATATAGACACGAGAAACTATTCTTGATCACATCGTATTGAACATATCTTTCCACAGTCATTATATCTGGCTTAAATAACATGAAATACAACCTGCCACAGACAACATGTTCGTCTACTGGAACAGTCAGAACTGGAGAATAAAATTACATGAATGAAATACTACTATTACAGACAACATGTCTGTACCTAGCGACCGTCGGAACAGTAGTAAATAAAATTGCATGAAACAAATACTGCTATAACAGACAACATGTCTGTCTACTGGAACGGTCAGAACGGGAGAGACGGACTGCCCGAGATATTTCGCGCGCCAAGCCAGCAAGGCGTTACCCGATCGCCACCGAAGTGCATCGGCAGTAATATCGTCAGTCTTTTGTTTTAGTAATACTTTGATTTTAGTAATTTTGAAATGACTGATTGATAGCTGGCTCTTGAGAGATGTTTATTTAAATAATGAAGTAATTTGGATGACAGGTTTAATTAATAATAGCAACTAAAGTTTAACGTTATGGCGCCCTACCGCCAAACACAGTAGCCAATCACAGAGCAGCAGCATCATGCACGCGGTCTTTCTCACGGGAATAGCACCGAATCTAACATCTGTCGCCGGTACCTCATCCCACATTGTGTCATCTCTATGCTTCTTGCATCTCCACTGCCCTGGGAATAGCTTCCTGGAGCCTAATATGATGGCTGAATAAGCCAGAAATATTACAACACGTCACTGTATATCCCTCTGTGGGATACTTTTTAATGGAAGCCATGAAGCCTGTATTCAGAAGAGTTGAAATTAAAAGGTCCTGTGGTGCCGCTCCTTCTCTCCGTAGGCTGGTTTGACATGCTACACCCCCCCCCCCCCCCCAAAAAAAAAGATACTGCGTAGGACTACTTGTGACCGGGAGAATAACAACTCTTTAGATAATTTGCACTCTGTATTTCCCCTTAGCTAATATCTTTCTCTTATGTGTGACGTAAAATAAAATATAGGAAACATAAAACCAGTAAAGACATGAGACAAGCAAGACGGTAAGCATTTCTTCAATCATTATGCCCCAGCATTTTTTTTTCTCTCCAATCTAGCTGCAGCCTTACTCGGCGTACTTTCCTGTTTGCGAAAGATTCTGTTACCGCATCTAAATTAGTCAAACGCTACGTGAAAAGTCAAAATGTTGTATAATAGTGAAGAAGCTTTTAATACGTATAGTAACCAAGAGTTGTGTAGTTTCTCGATTTGATTACGTCTATTTTTTCACTGTCTGCTAGGTGAAACGAAATAGGCCTTTCTAATATTGCAGCAGTTGTAACACACGCCAAATAAGCGAGACTGTTTTTGCACAAATGTTCATGGACATAAATATCACGGCAGAACATAATTCACCAAGTACCAATACCAATTGCTTATTAGGCCTACTACAAGTAAATTGCTTTATCTTAGGAAATAGTTTCACATTGAATTCGTATGATTCAGTTTATAAAGTGCGAGACCGAAAACTGGTAGTATTACGAAATTTTTCATTGTCCAATTCTTCCATATAATTTGTGTGATGTCCTCGTTTCTTCTCCTTCCACGTTCTAAAAACAATATTGTCGTTAATAATTCTGTAACTATTTCTACCATTGTGAAAACTTCTTCTCAGATTAACTTCACTAACACTGCCAGAATCACCGGTTTAGTTATTTCGAATTTATTCTCTGTTTAGACGTCACTACGTGTTCTTACGCTGTTCGAACAGAACTTAAGCGGCTGTAAACCGGGGCTGCACAACTGGCCCTTAGTAGTGTAGCGATCTGGTAAAAATTTTCTGTCAGAATTTCATTTTCTTCTGTACACAGACAAAGTTATATGTAATCTTTCTTATCCGTTAATCCGACTGGTCGTGTTTTTCCACTCTGGTAGTCTGAATCTACGGATTTCGATAATTATTACAACAAAGGTTATCATTCGCACAACGGATCAACCACACAAACAGCGACTGGTATTCACCCGTTAGGGTTTCTTCGACATAGCTCGTATATCCCCGTCCCCTTTTGTCTGCAGGGAAGTCTATTACTTCTAGATTAGGCGGAGATTCCCCTGCCAGAAACATCACGTATGCTACGGACGCATTCAAAAAGTAACTTATGATTCGTTCTGAAATCAACTTAGAATGTGTTGAAAAATGTTCAACAACCAAAACGGATGCGTTTCAATATCGCATGAATAATCGATAGACCACCGTGCACTGGATGCTAGGCGCTTTGTTAAACAAGGCTTTTTTCTTCAAGAATACGAATTTGGCGCCCCCTAAAATTGCCGCCCGGGGCAGATACCACGTTTTGCGCCACGTCCCCGGATGCCGTTCTGTAAACCTACATCCGGGCCCGTAGTAATGAAGAACACCACCACGGTGCACCGTAATGGCCCGCTTGTTGACATACCTTTCTTCCCGTTCCTTCAACTGCCTCGTGTTGCGGGACTATAGTACCTCAGGCCTCATAGCATGTGACAATCAACTTTATGTACACGACTGGGAGACCTCTGGAAACATGATCCTGTACTTTTATTCATTACTTTATTTTCCTCATCCTCATTTTTTCCGAGCAGTGTACTACTTAAGTGACTGTCATCAATTTTTCATCGCTGCACACAGTCGGCACGATCGCCCTTAGTCAGGGATGAAGTTCCTGACAAGAAAATAGGCGCTTCAGAAAATAGCAACTAAAATGCTTGTAAAATCTATACAACACACTTCTTAGAAGTGTTCTGTAACTCACTACTATCTGTATTTATTAGGTCTATGACGGACTAAATATACATGTATTTTACGTAATACTACGGAAACTGATTAGTCCCACGTTTAGCGACTTTGATGCAAGCCGTCGTCTTGGCCTTATCTGCTTGCAAACAGATCTAAAATGGTGGCCAAATAGTTTTAAAAATGACGCATTAGTTATGGGTGAATTTTCATGAAGAATTGTACTGACTAGTAATATTTCGACAACTGTGCAGCGTGACAGGTGTTGGCTCGTGGTTAACAGCGGCACGCGCTGGCGCTGCGTGTCCTAATCTCCTGCGGGACGGCGCCTATCACAGAGCCGCAGGCGTGGAGGGGACGCAATTACTTGCTGTAATGCGCTGCAGACTGTGATACCGCCTGCCTGAATATCGATCTACGTCGGTCCGGCTTGGAAACGGAGCAGTCGGCCGTGCTTCACTCGATTACAGGACGTCAAGGACTTCACAGCTGGATACTTCCTTAATGGCAGCGCCTCTTGGCCGGTAACTCAATTGCTGGCTTAATTAAAGCTAGCTCAGCAAAACCATACAGTCATAAATGCGGCAATATAACACATTACATATGCAGATTTTTCGATACTTTATCTATTACAGTCCAATATCTTAAGACCGTGTGATTTACAGCAATTTAATGGAGCTGTTAATATGTAAAAGAGATAAAATATTATATCTCATGCTGATGTGTCTTAGTTCCCTCTCTTGAAACGTTTAGCTGAAAGGGGACATTCTTTACACTCATTTAACTGATCAGTGCTTTCCATTCTGGTATTGTCGGCAAGTACGTTATTCAGTTTAGTAAAAGGCAATTAAATAAAGTATTTACTTGTCTGTAGATGTTAAAATAAGTACGTACGTGTTTGCAGGCAGTATTAGTTTCTGACGTACAAAAGGAAAGATTGATTTCCAGTGTTTGCATTCCCACCATTCTTCGTCAGACTATGAAGTTGGTAACGTGGTTTCACGCAACTGTATGTAACATAAACTTAACGCATTGTATTAAAATCCATACATATTGTAAAAATATATATAAATACAGTGAATTATTCGATATCGCGTAATTGCCCCTCATTGCGACATGTGAGTTTGAAATTTGGCTCAAAGGTGCCTGTAGTGATTCAAAAGCGTGGCGCCCTGTGACGTCACAGTCGGTCTCGGCGGTGATATAAACAGCAAGGTGTGTCGACACATACGGAAAGAAGGTCATAGCTCCGTAATTCGTGTGAACTGTAAGGTGGGTAAATGATGTCACATTGGTACCAAATTTCATCAAAGTTCTGTCCAGTGCCACTATAAATGTGTCACAAGACAAAGTGTTCGATGTAGCCCCTATCGGGTAAGAACCACCTATCTATCAAACGAGCTGGGCTGAGTGTGAAAAAATTGATGGTCAGACCATATTTATCCAGTATTTGAGAATGAGAGCCCTTAGTGACTTGCAACAGACTTAACAAATAATTTTACAACTTAGCGAAACTTTTTCCTACTGACATCTCCCAAAAAATGATGAGAGGAAAAATGTTTATTCCTGACTACATTTTCGCTGTTCATGCAGTAAAACTGTCGCATGAGGTAGGTCGTTTTAATTTCTTGCTTCTTTAGTAGTAAATCTATTCGCAACACATTTTGCATACAGTACTCACGTATATCACTGAATATACGAGGAAAATTATTTCACTGCATGACACATATTCAGCAGATATGACTTCATAAATACTGAATTATTGGAAAAACCGCCACATTATGCATAGCGTTATAACTGATTACTTTTTTCTACTAAGCGTATTGTCAACACATTTGCCTGAAATTCAGCTGCATAATTGTATCATTGTAGTACACATGCTTCAGGAGACATTCCGCCATTAACATTAAGGTTCTTGAAAAGGAAACATCAGGGCTAAATTCGATAAAGGTTGAGGTAATGTACAAATATGTGCAAAATATGTTTAATGTATGTCTTATACGTATGACACTCAAGTACGCAGCAAAAGTCACATGGAAAAAACTTCTCCTAAACCCATGGACCGATTTCAACAAAATCTGGTACATGTATAAAAAGTGAGTTTCTATTGGGGTGTTGGTGACAACTTGTACAGAGAAGAAGGAGCAGAAATGGATGGACATACAGAGAGGAGGATGGAAGGGATGGACACAGATAAGGTAGAAGAGGAATAGGGTGGAAAGGGAGGACAGGGGAAGAGGAAGTGGAGAGAAGGTAGAGAATTAGATGGGCTGAGAGTGAGGACAGGGAGTCATCTACTCAGAGAGGAGGGAGGAGGGAATGGACTGTGGTAAGGGGGAGTGGAATATGGAGAGTGAGGAGAGGGGGAGATGGACAGAAAGACAAAAGGAGGAGGACCTGAACAAAGAGAGAAGGGAGGGACTTCTAGAGAGGACGAGAGTTGGACAGGGGAGGATTGAGCAGATGCACAGAGGGCATAAAACAGAGATGGACAGAATGAATGGGAAGGCGTAGATGGACAGAGAGAGGGGTGGGAGGAGCCAGGCAGAGTGAAGGACAGGATGAAATGGTGAGTGGGGTGTGACATGATGGACAGAGATAGAGAGAGAGAGATGGACAGAGAGAGGGTCAGGAGATGAACAAATAGAAGTGGAGGAGATGACCAGAGAGAGGGGTTGGAGATGGTCAAAGGAGGAAGCCGCAGATGGACAGAGGGAGAGTAACAGGAAATGGGCAAAGAGAGTAGGTGAAGGAGATGGACAGGAAGGGGGGGGGGAGGAGGAAATAGGCAGAGAGACAGAAGCAGGAGAAGGACTAACTGAAGACAGGAATAAATACGTACCAGGACAACGCCAGAAACACAACTGTTGGTATAATGTGTATGTTTTAAGGTCACGGAAAGGTCACTACGCACTCCTTACACGATATTGAATTCTGAATGAGGCGTCTGTGAAGTAAAATCACGTTTAGCGTTTTATACTTACATTCAGAGCTAAAATTTGTGTCCATCAAAATAATCGTCAGTTAGGGATCCTACGAGAAGAAGGAAATACTCATCAGAGTCTGTTATTTTGAGCAACTAAATATTAATAGAAATACAATCATCTGATCGGTTTGATGCGGTCCAGCACTAATTGTGCGCTTAACATTTCATCACCGAGAGACACTTCTACATTATGTCTTTATTTAGTTGTTGTGCTTATTCACATCTATGTCTTACCCTACAGTTTTTACCCTCTTCACTTGCCTCTGATACCATAGAGGTTATTCTCTGATTTCGTAACACACACCATATCCTCCTGTCCCTTCTTCTTGACAGTGTTTCCCAAATATTCTGTTCTTGTCCAAGGAACGGTAGCACGATTTGTAATGTCACGAAGTAGGGGAGAGAGAGTCCCAGATTTGATAAGCGAGTTGGGGTGACATTCATGAGGGCTGTTTGCCTGGGTTGTCTGCTAGCGTGGTGAAAGGTGTTTGCTACTAATCTCAATGAAGGCAGATAGTCTATCAGTAAAGCAATTTTAAGAAATTCTCGCTCCCCCAATACGTTTTATTGTTACCTTTATTCTGTACCGGCACCCTGTGTATGTCAATATGGAACTCTTGTATAATTTCGTACCTTTTACTGCCTACTTTTCCCGCTTCTGTCAATAATTAAATAGACTTAAATGTGGCACTGAATGTTTTTTAACTGAATTTCGTTATGAATCTTCACGCATTGCTAAATTTGCACACTTTCACGGTAGGACAGCAACAGTAATCCAGTATGACTGGTCTGAACGTTGACACAGACCGTTTCGCGGCCGAATGCGCATAATATGTTGCTAATTCGTAACGATGAGGGGTACTTTGTCTTACTAAAACAGTTATGTTATCTCGATAAGCTGAAATTCATTTTTATTAGTACAGTTCATATTAATTAGCGTTTCTTCTTTCATTTATATCTGATATTTACGTGTAGTGTTTAACACACTAATCATCATTAATATAGTCTTACACATGATTGAAAACAGTCTGACAAAGTTCGGATAGTTTTTCAGTTTCACGCCTGAGCATAGTATGTTGGTAGCACCTCGTCGCCTTGCTTGTTATGCTGTGTAGCAGACTTTAAAGCTGTGCGGATCAGCATAACGAAAAGGCGAGGGGTCTCGCTCGTTTTGTACACGGCTGTACAAGCAAGGTAACTCCGAAACTCCGAAGAAACCATGGATAACATTTGAAGTTCTTCAATTCATTGACGAAAGAAGAACGTGCAAAAATATTCAGGGAAGCATAGGAATACGGCAAAATAAATTCGTTAGGAATGAAGTAAATAACATGTTCAGGGCAACCAAGGCGTGATGGCTGTAGGAAATTTGTAAACAATTCGAAGAAGAAAATGATCATGGGGAGAATTGTCCAAGCAACCAGTAAAGTCGAAATAAAATTCTGTGCATTTAACGTCGAGGGAGCTAACGATAGGAGTAAAATGGTAATTCCACTGTTAAACGTCGGTGTGAGAGCAGATTGGTGAGTATAGTACATTAAAGGCCTTGTCTGATAAGATGATGTAAGAAGAAACTGGAGCTGGTGTGGAAGACTTAGGAGACTCAAATTTAGATTCGAAACTATAAGATCAATGGAAGATTAGAATTCAAATAATACATTTGGAATAGATATTCTATGCAATTTTTAAAAGCGTTCGAATAGTAGCTACCAAACAACGTACGTATACAATTGGTGACACAGCATCAGACTTTCGGGAAAGTATTGTCCACAGAGTTCCGAGGACAGCAACGGCAGATAAATGCAACCACCAAGACGCAATCACTTAACAGTTCATGCACCCAAGCTACTGAGAAGTTTAATACAGTGAAGAATTGAAAAGAAAGTCGAGGATCGGTTGAATGACGATCACTTTGGCTTTAGAAAGGTAGCAGGAAGCAATTCTGAAGACAAATAAAGGAACGGTCATGGTTTTCGCACAGTTCTCTTAAACTTATGTGCACTCTTAATTATTACGAAATTTTCACCTGTGTCTATAACAGTACCTAACTACAACACACAATCCAATGTTTAATTTCGAGACCTCTGCCTGACCATAACGTAATCTAAAGGAACTCTTCACGTATCATCCGGCCTTTTGCAAATACACTTCCTCTTCTTGTTTGCCTTGGACAGAGTATTCGCTAATACCATCTGAAACATATTGCAGAACTCAGTCATTCTCCACTTCATTTCTACTACCAAGCTCATATTGTCTCGTAACCCTTTCGTCTACTCATTCCCTACAACCTCATACAAATTCGCCAACAATATTATATTTTTATCGCGGTTAACGTCCGTCCAGAATTGCCCATGTAATATCCTATATACATTCCTCACCTCTTCATCCGCTGCATGCGACTGAAGCATATGTATTTGAACTACCGCTGTCGGAGTTGATTTGTTGTCCAATTGTATGTGTACGTGTTACTGGACAGCTCACAGTAGCTCATTCTCTGCTCTAGTATCCTATTCATTACGAATTCTAGTCTCGTTGCACCATTATCTGATGGCGCTGATTTTATCCTATATCCATCTGACAAGTAAACTTCTTTCTTTGCCACCTCACTGACGCCCACTAGATGTAGTCCGACCCGTTGCATTTCCATTTCCACATTTCATGGATTTACTGCTACCTTTCCATGCTCAGTCTTGTAGAATGTATCCCGTCGTTGGTTATTCCATTTCTTTCTCATTGTCACCCTTTGCTGATCTCTACCGAAGATCCCAACGGAGGACAAGTTCGGAATCTTTTGACAATGGAGAGATCATGACACTTTTTCAGTTAGAAGCCACTTGTGTTTTGGATACACATTAGGTGTCTTTAACGCAATGTTCTCCATTGCCTTCTGCATTCTGAAGTCGTTGATCATTTCTGGTTCGTCCGTCTTTTATGGGCAGTTACCTACCCGAAGGACAAGAGAGTGTCTGAAACTGTCTCCTCCTCCGCTGTTGAGAGAACGAAGGTGAATTCTTATGCCGGAAGCCTTTGGCTGCCGTTGCTTATCATTTTTATTCAAAATTTAAGTTGCGCTTGTGTTAAAACCTGAGACCCTGAACAATTTGATACTTAGTCTAAGGCGCTATCCCTAGGTCACGGGCACATGCAGAAGCAGGTAGGAGAGTCTAAATACAACATTGGAATATCAACGATGGTCTTGGAAGCTATCCTTAGCCACGGAAGGCTTTGGAATGCGTTAACATGTAGGTCTGTCAATACACACACAATTTAAGTAGTGACAAAATAATGTACTGTGCACTCTACAGTCCTATACATTAGAGATGTTGCTCAACATGGCGACCTCGACTTTTAGTGCGGATATAAAATCTTCTCAGAAAATTTTGACACACTGTTTCAATTGAACCAGGCACCACACGAACCTCACGATGCTGCAAGTCTCCCGGCCAGAGCTAAATCTTTGTCCCTGACTGGTCTGCACCAATAGGCTACGAGGTTTTTGGTAAGCTCCACAAAGAAACAAAGTCAAGCGACTTCAGGCCAGGGGATCAGGGTGGCTCTGCATTTCGACCTCACATTGCAACACAGCGCATTGGAAATGAAGAAGCTAATAAAGAAACAGCATCCTAAAGGCATGACGGCTGATGGAATGCGCTTTACTGAAAGTGTGTTACACGAATTCAGACAGAGTACATCATCTTTGCTGAACACACAGCGCATATGCATAAACTGCCTTTTGTGTTCCACATTCTAAAATGTTCATTGGCTCAGTATTATTTCAAAGACATTAAGCTCCTGTGCTGTAGTAGTTGTATTACGATTCCTCTGTCAGCTCCTGCAATTTGTGCGCAGCATTTTGAATCACTCTATGTATTACCATGACGATGACAAAAAGTAAAACGGTGATAGGTATGTGCAAGTGTATGGTAATCACTATTATTATTCTTATTATTATTATTATTATTACTGCCATTATTATTATTATTGTTACTATTACGTCCCAAAAATGAGATCGACAGGAAGTCAAAATGGCTAAGCAGGGATGGCTAGAGGAAAAATGTGAGGATGTAGAGGTGCATATCACTAAGGGTAAGACATATACTGCTTACAGGAAAATTAAAGAGACCTTTGGAGAAAAGAGAATTACTTGCACGAATATCAAGAGCTCAGATGGAAACGTAGTTCTAAGCAAAGAAGGTAAAGCAGAAAGTTGGAAGGAGTACATAGAGGGTCTATACAAGGGCTATGTTCTTGAGGACAATATTACAGAAATGGAAGAGAATGTAGATGAAGATGACATAGGAGATATGATACTGCGTGAAAAGTTTGACTGAGCACTGAAAGACCTAAGTCGAAACAAGGCCCCTGGACTAGACAATATTCCATTAGAACTACTGACAGCCTTGGAGAGCCAGGCCTAACAAAACTCTACCACCTAGTGACCAAGATGTATGAGACAGGCGAAATACCCTCATGCTTCAAGAAGAATACAATAATTCCAATCCCAAAAAAAGCAGGTGTTGACAGATGAGAAAATTACCGAACTATCACTTTAATAAGCCACGGATACAAAATACTAACACGAATTCCTTACAGACGAACGGAAAAACTGGTAGAAGCCGACCTCGGAGAATATCAGTTTGGATTCCGTAAAAATGTTGGAACACTTGAGGCAATACTGACCCTACGACTTACCTTAGAAAATAGCTTAAGGAAAGGCAAACGTATGTTTCTAGCATTTGCAGACTTAGAGAAAACGTATGACATTGTTGACCGGAATACTCTCTTTTAAATTCTAAAGGTGGGAGAAGTAAAATACAGGGAGCGAAAGGCTATTCACCATTTGTACAGAAACCAGATGGAAGTAATAAGAGTCGAGGGGCATTAAAGGAAAGCAGTGCTTGCGAAGGGAGTGAGACAGAGTTGTAGCCTGTCCCAGATGTTATTCAATCTGTGTATTGAGTAAGCAATAAAGGAAACAAAATTCGGTGTAGGAAATAAGATCCATGGAGAAGAAATAAAAACTTTGAGGTTCGCCGATGACATTGTAATTCTGTTAGAGACAGCAAAGGACTTGGAAGAGCTGCTAACCGGAATGAACTGTGTCTTGAAAGGATGAAATAAGATGAACATCAACAAAGGAAAACGAGGGTAATGGAATGGAGTCGAATTAAATCTGGTGATGCTGCGGGAATTAGATTAGGAAATGAGACGCTTAAATTAGTAAATGAGTTGTGCTGTTTAGGGAGCAAAATAACTAAAGATGGTCGAAGTAGAGAAGATATAAAATGTAGACTGGTAATGGCAAGGAAAACGTTTCTGAAGAAGGGAAATTTGTTAACAACGAGTATAGATTTAAGTGTCAGGAAGTCGTTTCTGAAAGTATTTGTATGGAGTGTAGACATGTATGGAAGTGAAACGTGGACAATAAATAGTTTAGACAAGAAGGGAAAAGAAGCTTTCAAAATGTGGAGCTATAGAAGAATGCTAAAGATTAAATGGGTACATCACATAACTAATGAGGAGGTATTGAATAGAATTGGGGAGAAGAGAAATTTGTGGCACAACTTTACTAGAAGAACGGTCGGTTGGTAGGGCATATTTTGAGGCATCAAGGATCACCAATTTAGTATTGAACGGCAGCGTGGAGGGTAAAAATCGTAGAGGGAGACCAAGAGATGTATACACTAAGCAGATTCAGAAGGTACTGGGGAGATGAAGAAGCTTGCACAGGATAGAGTAGCACGAAGAGCTGCATCAAACCAGTCTCTGGGCTGAAGACCACAACAGCGACTATTATTGTTTAGCTGCGTTGTCCCAGTCTAGCAGATGGAGTGCAGAATGTTCTTGCGCATGAAAGCTTTTACATTGCATACCTTATTTTTCTCTTTCTTCACTTGTGGCTCTATAGAAAAAAATTGTGATGAAAATATTCTTCGTGTGGTAAAGAAAAAGATAGGAAAATTCCCTTTAATTATAATTTCTTCCGTTGCTCTCTTTTGTGAAATGTGTGTGTTATGTGAGATGTCTTTCACACATACTTGCGAATGTTAATGTAAGTGTTTCAGAAAGTTTAAGGTAATGACTCATTTCAAAGTAATATCGATTTATTATTTGAGACACTCCACTAACAAACAAAGTTCATTATTTGCTCCAAACTAATCCTTGCTCACCCAAAAGTAGAGCTACAGCCATATGTGCTCATCTAACACTGACTAGGTCAGCTGTTGGTATCTCCGTCCATCATGGAACAAGATACGCTATTAATTTAAAAATCTTCTGTTTTGAAATTCAGCGTGTCAATAAACTCAGACCATTACGAGAACTATATTCATTACCGGATAACTTGTGTAGTGCATACCTGAAAAGTCAGAACTCGAATCGTAATAACTGCAATAGTTTTAGAATCCGAATTCAACATGATATTATTCTACACGTTCAGTACTAAACGTTTTCGAAGACGGAACCAAGATTACAAATTACACTGAACTTGTCTGTACATCCTAGTACTTCAGTTGTCAAGTAACCTCGTTCAAAAAATTGATTGCTGCAACTAAAGTAGTGATCAAATTTCACTCTAAATATTAATCACTAGTCATTTGGTCATTGATCATAACGATTATCATGTTTTCTTCATTGCAAAAGGGACGATTACCATGTTTTTCACTGCAAAAGGGACACAAACGCACCAATTAATCGTTTAATACTGTGTATAGTGATGTTTTAGAATGTTGCGACCGTTTCCTGATTAACGTGACTGTTAGCAGTGAACATTCGTTTGATTTTGTATCACAACTTTTTTCGAAGACATGTGTTTCAAGTATCCCATGTCTTGAGAAGTCATCAAAAGATTACATTCCCTGTCCATTAGAAATTTACACGTCCTCAATGTATGACATCTTCTACAAGGGGTTAACTTCGAGTGAGCGCCTTGTTGTTTAGCAGAAGCACGTTCCTGGACAACTTGTCGTGTTAGTTCTTTTTGACCTCTTACGGTTTTCTCTGCACTAGCTTAATCTGTTGGCACCACACAGTGGCAGTCCCAAGAAACACTTGTAGTTACCTTGCCCGATGATGACTGCTTTGCTCCTTCGTCTCGCGGTTACAATAATTTGAGTTCCTGACGCAACTTCGCCTTGCTGGTCAGTGACGACTGTTAGGTGTTTAGGAAATTTCTCAAGATCACTGTACAGAAAATGGAGATTCCCACTGATATTACATCTCTGAAATGCTCAAAACATATCTGTTATGAGACTCTCATAGTTATCGGCTTTTTTATTACAAAGAAAGTTTTCCATTGCCGCCACGAAAGACACTCGTGCAGGCCTTCTCTTGATCGTCATCTTCTGATAAATTCTTTATCATTTACAAGTTGCCCATTAAAGATTCATGCCCTGATCTTCTCAAGGGGCAAAGAGCGAAGTGCACTGCCTGTATGTTGAAAGCATTCATCGTCCCCAGTTTCATGTAGAGTGAATGGAAAATGATTTTCTCTACAGGGTCGTTGACAGTATTTGGCATACAGGCTTGCAGTGTCCCATTCCTTCTGGTTCCAGTGATTGCCTCGTTCTCGGCTGAACCGCATACAAAGAAAACTGGGATATTTTGTAATCCTCTCTGTTATCCTAGCAGCAAATTAATTATTTTTAAGTCTGTGCGTATTGTTCAGTTCAGCACCTGGTATTTTAATAGGTTAATCACAGTCGTCGGGTCTTTATACTTTTGCCATAAATACACAGAATAAACATTTCAAAAATTGATTTGAACTGTTACAAATGAACGCCAGTCATCCGGATTGTAAAATGTAATCAGTAACTACTGGACAAGATCCGACATTTTATAACAATAATTTTCCTGTGTAAAATATGGAAGAAAGACATCTTCGCGCTTCGGCAATAAGACACTTTTACATTATAACTCAATCAGCACATACTTTTCTTGTAATCTAGAGGCCAACACTTCAGCTGCAGCCCAATCACGCACAGCTCACGCAGTTCAGACTGCCTAAACTGGTGAGAAGCTCAAGACTGTGAGGGAGTTCAAATGGCTCTGGGACTTAACAGCTGTGGTCATCAGTCCCCTAGAACTTAGTACTACTTAAACCTAACTAACCTAAGGACGTCACACACATCCATGCCCGAGGCAGGATTCAAACCTGCGACCGTAGCAGTCGCGCGGTTCCGGACTGCGCGCCTAGAACCGCGAGACCACGGCGGTGTGAGGGAGTAAAAGAATACACGTCAAAGACACTTTTATCAACTGTCTCCGAATTGTGGTCGCTATCCGCATCCGTAGATGGAATAAATTCAGTAAAAACCGTATATGGTGTATAGTAGGTCTGACTGATGACGGGGTATTACGATAGGAGATTTTAGATCAGTTTATCCCACGATTTCCCTTTGCATCAACAACAAAAAAATAAGAGACACTTGTGTGACCCACTGTTTCTTGCCAGGACACGGGGATATCGAAAGGTAAACCCTTACGCTTTCCAGTCACGCAGCATTTTTTCACAGTTGTGACTTATGGTGTGTGAGGCCTATGTTTTGTCATGGTTGCCAAGTGGAAGGCACTGAGCGCTATGGGACTTAACTGCTGAGGTCATCAGTCCCCTAGAACTTAGAAATACTTAAATCTAACTAACCTAAGGACACCACACACATCCATGCCCGAGGCAGGATTGGAACCTGCGACCGTAGCGGTCGCGAGGTTCCAGACTGTAGCGCCTAGAACCGCTTGGCCACTCCGGCCGCCAAGTGGAAGTCCAAATACACTATATAAGCTTGCCTCACAAGTGCTTCAGCTTTTGACGAACAAGTGTGTAGTATCAAGAAGTGTAGCAGGGACTGACTGGATGATTCTTACTTTGACGTCTCTTCTTAGCGATAATGAATGACATCAGATTGGAAAGAAAAAAAATGAAATATCTTAAACTTGTGCACAACATGAGCATGTACGTAATTAAAGCAACCACAAACACCTGAAATGGAAAATTTTTTACTGCATGGAAACAAGAGCATGGGAACAAAACCGATTTCTGTTTTGAAATCAGCAAATCAAAAACATTAATCAGTAAAAAATCACAAGAAACTGAAAATTCGAAAAACTTCGTTGACATTGTAGTTTTTAAGCACAGTGGTGGTACCGTTAGCGATGACGTCCTCGTTACTCCTGCTGGACTCAGTATCAGAAGAATCACAATTTTCGAACTCCCTTTCGAAATTCTGTACTAACCAGATACGGAAGAGTCATTACAAAACACTGCCGAAAAATAATCCTGAATGGCGTAAGACAATTCAAATTTGAGTTACTGAAGCATATCCCTTCGTGTGTGTGTGTGTGTGTGTGTGTGTGTGTGTGTGTGTGTGTGTGTGTGGACACCGTGAGCAGGTGATATAAGACGGATAGCTCAGAAATTGCGTAATTAACCACTCCAAACGTGTTAAATTCACTCGACGATTCGTGAACAAAGTCTGATGTCGTAACTGAGAATATCACAACTACTTTAACCCATCCTTGGAAATCAATTCTGAGTGTCTGTCGCCAGAAGAAGTACAGGAGGACAAGCAATAGGTGGTGAAACTAACACGGCACTATCCGACGTTATAGAAAAACCAGAAGAGGCAAAACAAAGAAAACGACAGATGGAGAGTACAACAAAGAAAGAAGACACCGTAACAAATGACTCGGAAGAGTCACAGACAAGAAACTTTCAATACCCCGGAATCGTCAACAGAAGACAGAGGGTATCACTTATAGGAGCATCCCGAGTAGTTGCCAAAAGAGGTGTCAAAGACACATAAAAGGAGGACGCTTGCACATCAGTCGGTGAGATAAAAGTTCCTACAATGGGTGAAAAGCTGAGGTCAGTAACGGAGAAAGAAGAAAAGGACAGCCGGCCGTTGTGGCCGAGGGGTTCTAGGTGCTTCAGTCTCGAACCGCGCTGCTGCTACGGTCGCAGGTTCGAATTCTGCTTCGGGCATGGGTGTCTGTGATGTCTTTAGGTTAATTAGTTTTAAATAGTTCTAAGTCTAGGACACTGATGACCTCAGATGTTAAGTCCCATAGTGCTTAGAGCAATTTGAGCCATTTTTGAAAAAAAGGACAGCAACATCGGAGAATGTTTGGCCCCGCTAAAGGACGACAAACAACTGCAAACAGACACATACACATAAATGACAGTACCAAGAAACAGGATCGACGAACGATTGCCCTCAAAAGGAGGATCAACGCAAAACCAAGTCAAGATACATGGAGTCAGGTCAAAATTACGACTGGACAGAAGATGGGGCAGAGATAAAGTCGATCAGTATCCTGTGTGGACAGGATATTAAAACGTTTCAAATAGACACAAGGAAGCTAGGTACATCACGAGCAGAGTCCAACATATACGCTATTTTATTCTTGAAGAATTAAGTATGCCAAAATTACTACGACCGGTTTCGATAGATCTACTCTGTCACCATCGGAGATTCTTACATTATTATTTGAACACGCTTGTTACTATACCGAGAGTCACATAGTAACGTTGCGTCAAATAAATGTGGCAACGAACATCACCAAGTCACAATGAAATTAACACACAATTAAAACATAGGACATGTTGTGCTGAGGTGCCAGTATTCACTCATCCTTTCATGCTTTCTTTATTCTTCCATTAATGAATTACACGTGCGCTGTAAAGTTACCTAAAATCTGCGACTATATACTTTTAGAGCTTAAACGTTAATAGGGTTTCCATAGGCTTAAAGATGTTATCGTGGTTGTGGTTTTCAGTCCAAAGACTGGTTTGATGCAGCTCACCATGCTACTCTACTCTGTGCAAGCTTCCTCTTCTCCAAGTAACTACAGACTACATCCTTCTGAATCTGCTTAGTGTTTTCATCTTTTCGTCTCCCTCTACGATTCTTACCCTCCACGCTACCCTCCAATACTAAACTGGTAACCCCTTGATGCCCTATCAACCGATCCCTAATTCAAGTTGTGCTACAAATTCCTCTTCTATCTAATTCAGTTCAGCAGCTCCTCATTAGTTACGCGATATGCCAATCTAATCTTCAGCTTTCCTCTGTAGCGCCACATTTCGAAAGCTTCTATTCTCTTCTTGTCTAAACTAGTTATCGTCCACGCTTCATTTCGTTACATCGTTATATTCCATAGAAATACTTTCAGAAGAGACTCCCTGACACTTAAACCAACACTCGATGTTAACAAATTTTTCTTCTTTTGAAACGTTATCCTTGCTATTGCCAGTCTACATTTTATATCCTCTCTCCTTCGACCATCTTCATTTATTTTGCTTCCCAATAAGCAAAACTCATTTACTACTTTAAGTATCTCGTTCCCTAATCTAATTCTCTCGGCATCACCTGACATAATTTTACTACATTCCATTATCCTCGTTTTGGTTTTGTTGAATTTCATCTTATGTCCTCCTTTCAAGACACTGTTCATTGCGCTCAACTGCTCTTCCAGGTCCTCTGCTGTCTCCGACAGAATTACAATGTCATCGGCTAACCTCAAAGTTTTTATTTCTTCTCCATGAATTTTAATTCCTACTACAAAATTTTCTTTAGTTTCCTGTATTGCTTGCTCAATATACAGATTGAATAATATCAGGGATAGGCTACAACCCTGCCTCACTCCCTTCCCAACCACTGCTTCCCTTCCGTGTCAATCGACTCTTATAACTGCCATCTGTTTTCTGTACAAATTGAAGACTTTCACTCCCTGTATTTTACCCCTACCACCTAAAGAATTTGATGGAGAATAATCCAGTCAACAATGTCAAAAGCTTTCTCTAAATCTACAGATGTTCTGAACGTTCACTTTCCTTAATCTATCTTGTAAGATAATTCGTCGGGTCAGAATTTCCTCACGTGTTCCAACGTTTCTAGAGAATCCAAACTCATCTTTCCCGAGGTCGGCTTCTACCAGTTCTTTCCAATCGTCTGCAAGGAATTCGTATTAGTATTTTGCAGCCCTGACTTACGAAACTGATAGTTCGGTAATTTTCACACCTGTCGACACCTGCTTTGGAAGTATTGTATTCTTCTTGAAGTCTGAGGGCATTTCACCTGTCTCATACAACTTGCTCAAAAGATGGTCGAGTTTTGTCAGTTCTGGAACAGCCAAGGCTATCTGTAGTTCGAATGGAATGTTGTCTACTCTTGGGGATTTCTATGATTTAAGTCTTTCAGTGCTCTGTCAAGTACTTCATATTTCGCATTTCATCTTCATCTACGCCCTCTTACATTTCCATAATATTGCCCTTCAGTTATTCTGCTTTCCTAATATAATTCCCTAAGCATCAACTACATCGCCCTTGTATTGACCCTCTGTATAGTCCTTCCACCTTTCTGCTTTCTCTTCTATGCTTGGAACTAGTTCTCCATCTGAGCCCTTGATATTCGTATAGTTGATTCTGTTTTCTTCAAAGGTCTCTTTAATTTTCCTGTAGGCGGAGCGCCACATTCTCCTCTCTCGCGATGTGTAATGACTACTGAGGTCACAGAGGTACTTGGCACTAGGTGGCAACACAATGCACCTGAGAAACGTATGTTTTTGGGAATTTCCGGCAATAGACACAAAGGTAACTGCAAGAAACAATGTTAACTGGTTTTTAGTAAGAAGGAGTTGTCTCGTAAGCAAACCGCCGATGAACAAATCACCAGAGCTCGATGGCTTACGAAAGAGATTTTTGTAGGGCATACTGGGAAATTGACAGCAATATTTTAACACAGATAGCCAACGAAACACAGTGCAAAACTAAACCATCGAAAGTGTTCAAGTACAAGAAGCCAGTGTTCATTACAAAAAGAAAAAAAAAACAATTGGCAGTTAAGAAACAGACCTTCGCATTATTAAATTTATTATAATAACATAGTAGTCAGAGAAACCAAGGAAAGACTAGATTTCAGAAGATAATTATCACTCTGCAATTCCTGAAGAAGTATAATCCAGACTTTAGCTGAACATAGGGATGTAATAACGATAACATCTGTAACAACAGCAAAGGTATGATTCGTTTTCATAGATTTTCATAAGGCTTCTCGTCATGCCGGGCACTACTACCTACAAAAGACAAATTAGTAAATGGTTTTAGAGGAAAATAATATGGAGGTAGTAACATATATAATAACGTAAACAACGACGAAACTAAATATGAACGGGCAGCCTTTGAAACAGACTGAAGTGAGACTTGGGGTTCCTCAACGGAGCCCCCTGTTTATGAGAGTGTATGTAATTTCATTGGCACAATAACTGGTGAACAGGATTAATTATTCTTCGTCAATATTTTGCAGTGAGGCCGTATGCGGATGACGTTTCCTTATAAAAAGTACTGAGAGGTACGTGGAGACCGTGTGCGTCCTTGCGACGCGCTGAGTAGGTTCCTCTGGGTGGTCACTAAATTTCTCCAACACTTAGCTTATGTTGTTCACGACAGTTATTCATAAAGGATCTTCTTTTCCAGGGGCTCTGATAAATCGTTAAAGTTCGTGGAACTATCATGATTCATTTGCTCACCTAGATACTCTGTTCTTCTAAAATGTACGTAATTTATGAATTTTATACTTCTGCATGAGTTGTGATGACAACCTAGTTCTCTCAAATATCGTTTACTTGAAACTCGGGGTTAATAACATCTGAGATTGACAGTAGGATATGCAGGTAGAACTGTTATTCTGAATTAACCCTTTGAGTGCTGCCCCGGAGCGTACGGCTGGCCGTGTCAAGCCTGCCCTTGGGGCCCCCCTTAATCTGTGTACCTGCGCTGGAAGCCACTTCCGCGGACTACTGTGTGTGCCTGAGCTCTCCACTCGGCCGTCCTCGCCCTGGCCTGAGTATTTCTGGAACCACGGCGGCCGCGACAGTCTCGTAGTTAGTGTCATCGCCGACATTACAAATAAACGCAGGATATCTGGATACTTATTCCATAAGTTTGAATCTGGCGATGAATTGCTCGACAGACCTAATGTACTCTGAAACTGCTTACGCTGCTAACATGTAACTCCTCATGAAAAGCTTTCTTTCATTTGAAATTAGTTCTCGAGAATCGCCGTAAGGTCTTAGTATACATCTGTGTTTTATTTGGCATATTGTTCTTTAATTATCAGATTTTTGTACGCAACGTACGATGTATACGCCGTAGAATCCGCAACTACCAAACGTTGACGTTCTTTTGTACTAGCGCAATAATTCGCGCACAAACAACCGTCGAGGAAAGTGTCTGGATCCCAAGACACACTTTTGAAGCTAATCTCTATATTTTGGGAGAATTAACCCAATAAATTATCCCCAAGGAAACTTCTAAATCAAAAATTCTCTTCTGAATTCTTTTTATATGGGACACAATTGTTATTGTACAGTAGAAATAAACAATGATTTATAACTTTTGTTCAAGAATTAGGTAAGGAAATACTCAAGTTTCCCAATTAAATATCACCTTTAATTCCTAATGACCTTTTGTTCTTCAGAAACGGGCGAGTGTGTACAACTGACCAACGTGTGCCAAGATTAACAGCTGTAATTTAGTTGTCACTGTCTTTGTTTTACTTGGTGGTTTGAAAATGGAATTCACTCGAAACTAGTCACTGCTTAAATAAATATCTTTTACCACAACCCAGGCTACAGTTTTGTAGTAATAACAATGCTAGAATTTTTTGTTTAATTAATGATATTTGCACTAAGTTCAAAGTTTAATTTCTAGCAATAAGTTATGGAAGAATCCATAAATTTGTATAAAGTTTTTATTGTTGCACCTTCTGTACGAACATTTGAAGCATCCAGTCTGTTTGTGAACACAGAATGGATATTTCACATGATCGTACATAAGGTGTTTTTCAGCAAAGTATTTCATCTGGAGAGGCTCTTCAAGCTCAGATAATTCGCAGATTTTTTATTTTTTGCACAGTTTCATTTCTCATCTTTCTCCCTCATCCGGGCTTTGGACCGGCAATGGCGGAGTTACAAAAATAAATGTAATTTTTGTAATTTTTTTTTTTTAGTTTCAAGTAATTTTTTCAGAAGTAAGGGCTTCATTTCATCTTCCAGCTGTAGCTGCTTGGCTAAAAGTACTTCTGTTTGTGGCATGTTTCAAAACATTGGTATACCCACAAAGGTACACTGCATGTTTTGCATCCATATTTCGTTTCTCGACGCGCATTCTGTTTCGAGCAGACTACGCCATAGTCCGCGATTCTTGAACTGGTCACTTGGGAAGTGCCTCTCAGTAAAGGGAAGAGGATTCTCATCAGAGAGTCTTCCTTTCCTATCTCTTCTCTGTTCTGTAGCAAATTTTTGCACAAGTTCTCGTACCACACATAAATGAAGATCTGCTAATGATATTTTGCTCCCTGTCACCGCTCTGTGAAGAGTGTGAGCATTCAAAATACAAAGTTCCACAACATGAAAAAAAATTTTTGTACTATTTAACAGTTTTATGCACAGATGCAACACAGCTTAATAGCATATCGGTGTAGTCTACTGCTTCCATATTTGCATTGTAATCAACAACACATTGCGGCTTCATTACCTTTTCGCCAGATGTCCTGTTTGTCTTTCCCGTGTCACGCATTTCTGTAGTGCTGCAGGTAGGCAGCATGAACATCACTCTCTTATGGCAAGTATTACGTCAGTTGACATAAACTCAACTTCTCCTGGTTTCAGTTTCTTTTGTAGCTTCAGAAAGTTGCGTCTGTTCCTGCGTACAGTACCGCATGCTGCTGTTCTCTGGTTGTGAAGCCAGAGGAACAAGGCTCCAATTGTATACCAATTGTCGACATACAGAGTATGTCCACGTTCGAGGTCGCAGGTTCGAATCCTGCCTCGGGCATGGATGTGTGTGGTTTCCTTAGGTTAGTTACGTTTAAGTAGTCCTAAGATCTAGGGGACCTCTAAGTCCCATAGTGCTCAGAGCCATTTGAACCATTTTGAATACAATGAAATACAAGACGTACCCAGTTTTACTGTCGCATAACACGATTGATATGATTTCAAATCTACTTCGTTTCGAAGGAATGTATTGTTTAAAAGAAAAGGGACTTTTCAAAAATAATATACTTTCATCGACACAGGGATTTCTTTATGGATTAAATGCACTGCGGAACGCCACACTTGCTGTATCAATTATTTTCCTAATTTTAAACAAACTGTCATCTGCACGATTGGCCGAGTTGTTACTAAAAAGCAACGTTCTTAAAAGTAACATAAAACGGTCACAAGACATAACTTCACCAAAAATTGGAGTAGTCAGAAGTACATCTCTGGACCAATGTACCCTTTACTCTCAACTTTTTAACACGAGCCATGAGAACCAAATACCAATAAAGCTATACATTTCCTCAAAACCTGTATCTTTCCAGGTGGATAGTAGAGAACGAACTGATTCCGGCGTATTTGCCATGGTGAAAGTGAAAAATTGGTTTGTTTCAAGTGGTATAAATTTCAACAGATCTTCTGATTGAAATAGCATGAAAAAGGACAGAACGCTTGAATCAGGCACTAGTTGGCAATTATGTCCTGAAGATAAGTCATCAAATGCATGAAGTGCTGAACTGAAATCACGTTTTTGCCAGTCAAATTTCCCATTCTCACTATGGCGTGGCCTTTTACGGATCGTTTCGACTTCACTTTCAGAATCTATGAAGAACTGTCCTAGCGAGCTCTACTAACTGAAGTACATGGAATGTATTACAACGAGATTCTTCTGATGAATCTTCATCATCATTACACTCATTGAAGATGCCATACTCTCTGTCACTGTCACTCCTTGTCAGTATCCCCAGTATCTCTTCGTCAGTGCAACGACGCCGATGTGCCATTTGTCTGTGGAACTCAAAAGTGGCAGCACTCTAAAAATCCTAATGAAACAGCAGATAGCTAAACGACACGACATAAGCAGAATGCAGATCACACGAACCAGCTAGCACGAAAGTCGAACAGCAACTGCAAAGTCCGTAGTAGAGTGTTTCCCAGATAGCAGGCACAACGGCACAGAACAATAAATAGGGTACATCCATCCCAGGGAGTGCACGGGATAAAAGGACTTGCGACGGGCAGGCATGCAGCCCTGAGCGGCTATTGACGTCCGCAGGCCCACAGGCAGTGGAACCGGCTACGGTATAAGCCGTCATAAGGACTGAAGTACCGGCCAGGCCGCGCGGCGAATGCCGTCTGCACGGCCCACGGGAAAGCCCACTTCAGCGGCAAACAACGCCCGAAACCCCGTGGCAAGGTGGAGCGCCGCGGCAGATCTCATCTGCAGTACTCAAAGGGTTAACATTAACTTGGTTTTTACTCTACTTCACTGTATTATACGATGGCATTTCGAACTCTATCCCTTTGGCTGACACGTTTCCCGTACAGCGGTCACTTAACGGAATAAATATCACGGCATATAGATCTGTTTATTAACCGCGAAAGTGGTAATACAATGTAGTTGCAGACCAAGTTGAGATCCCAAAGTCTCCTATCTGGGTGGATTGGGCAGTGTTTACACAAAAAAACTATTTTTTCTCTCTTTCTGGTTCTTTGCTAAGGATTCAAATACATGACTCGAATAGATTTCTATCTCTGGGCAAAACTAGTAAAGTCGGTAGGGCAATATTAGGTTGGTGGGTTTATTTTCATGCCGGCCGGTGTGGCCGAGAGGTTCTAGGTGCTACAGTCTGGAATCGAGGGACCGCTACGGCCGCAGATTCGAATCCTGCCTAGGGCATGACTGTGTGTGATGTCCTTCTGTTAGTTAGGTTTAAGTAGTTCTAAGTTCTAGGGGACTGATGACCTCAGAAGTTAAGTTCCATAGTGCTCAGATCCATTTGAACCATTTTTATTTTCATAACTATTTTCTTGGATTTACTGTTCACACTACAACCGTATGAATGTACGAAAGCATAGCATGGGGGCTTGATCCACGCTGCAGAGGGGTGGTAGTGGGGGGCGAGGGGGTGGGGGCTGGAGTGTCTCCGTGCAGGAGGAAGACAAGAGGTCAGTCCTAGCAGCTAAGAGGTGGTGGTGGGGGAGAGTTGCAGACGCTGCTTGCACCAGCGGTAGACGTGGGAGCAGGGTACGTCGTGTCACAGTGCAGTGTGTGGGAAGGGGGGGTGAGGAGGTGGAACTCTAATGGCCGCTCACTTGGTGGAGTGGCCTGTGGGGAAGTTGGAGTGAGGGGTAAGCTGGAGCGTCATAAGACGATGGGGAGGCTTACGGTCTGTAAACAAACTATGAGCGGCGGTCTTCCCTGGCATTGACTGCGTGACTTTTTCTTTTGCATTTGACATGCAGAAACACGTACTATCCAAAGCTTACCTTGCTGTTTCTCTGGTGGCATATTAGGAGAACAATGAAATAGCACTTAAGGAGGAGTCCTTTTACTTTCAAAGTAATATATTTGATGTTTATCTTAGATGTATTCTCCTTAATTGAAACCATGGTCTCTCTAACCTGGTGTCCCAGTTGTTTTTCCCTCTTTAACATTTTTACTATCGTGGTGTGATCACTTCGTATAAACATAAATGTACTATGGCGTATTTCAAACTGTACGTGGATGGCAGGATGTTGTCACTTATCTTAAGCTAATGACAGTTATGAATATGTGAAACGAACATGTTTTCATCGTATAGCTTTAACACCTGTTTCTGTTCACTATCCACTGAGTCATCAGGTGAAGTATGAACACATTTGACATATACAGAGTTAATTCATTCTTAACTCTGCATGTTCTATCGACAAAAGCAACTTTACCCTTTAATTCCGTTACTAATAAGTGTCTGTGTTTCCTGTTCTTTACAGCTACAACATTACTGGAGACATTATATGATGTAAGACAAACTGATTACAAGAACTCCAGTCCCTTCCATTAACATGTGACATCCTAAATTCTATTACCAATGGTTGCCAATACTTATGAATACTTAGCACTAACATTCTTATAATGCACAACATAAGGAAATACATAGTAGCAACGACGGCGGTTTCCCGTCAGTTAGTTCTCTTGCTTCACTAAAGGCTTTTCCAGTTAATAACATGGCATGTTGGACTGAAGCGTAAAAAATGGTTCAAATGGCTCTGAGCACTATAGGACTCAACTGCTGTGGTCATCAGTCCCCTAGAACTTAGAACTACTCAAACCTAACTAACCTAAGGACATCACACACATCCATGCCCGAGGCAGGATTCGAACCTGCGACCGTAGCAGTCGCACGGTTCCGGACTGCGCGCCTAGAACCGCGAGACCACCACGGCCGGCGACTGAAGCGTAAACCATAGGAATGTTTTGACCTTAGAGCATACCTAGGTTGCACTCTAGTCGGTTCCATACCTTCTTTCTTGGCTTCTTGGTTGGGGCTACTGGTGTAACAAGCCCTGTTTCACTGTCGAGCAGGGGTGGCTCGGAACCCTTATTGAACTTTAACCCGTCGAAATGAACGAACACTGTGCGTTCTGCTAACTGAATTTTTGCATTTACCGGCGAAGTAAGCCGCATGAAAAGGTACGGTCCTTCATACATAGGTGTAAATTTCTTTGTTCTCCCCTTTTTTACTACAGGACTGCGTAACATAACTACATTTTCTACCTTGTACTCGGGCATTTTGGCTTTCTCATTATTCCTCTTTATCTGCTGGTCCGTAGCTTTTGAATTGTTCCCTCTTACTTTCTTCCAAATGGCTTTTAAACGTCGTGCCAAACCTTTCACGTCTTTAGACATCATTCCAGCCGGCAGTTTGTCAATCTCAAAAGGCGAATTCATAGGTCGGCCATATACCGCTTCATAAGGGGAATGTCCAATAGATTAATGGACACGGGTCTTATATGCTGACGTGATGTATTGGACGTTCCTGTCCCAGTCAGAGTGATTTTTGTCGACATAGTAAGAAAGCAATCAACGAAAGGATAACGTTCTACGAGTCGAGGCGTGGAATGTCACAAGCTTGAGCGTGGTAGGGAAACTAGAAATTCTGAAAAGGGAAATGCAAAGGCTCAATCTAGATGTAGTAGGGGTCAGTGAAGTGAAGTGGAAGGAAGACAAGGATTTCTGGCCAGATGAGTATCGGGTAATATCAACAGCAGCAGAAAATGGTATAACAGGTGTAGGATTCGTTATGAATAGGAAGGTAGGCCAGAGGGTGTGTTACTGTGAACAGTTCAGTGACCGGGTTGTTCTAATCAGAATCGACAGCAGACCAACACCGCCAACGATAGTTCGGGTATACATGCCGACGTTGCAAGCTGAAGATGAACAGATAGAGAAAGTGTATGAGGCTATTGAAAGTGTAATGCAGTATATAAAGGGGGACGAAAATCTAATAGTCATGGGCGACTGGAATGCAGTTGAATGGGAAGGAGTAGAAGAAAAGGTTACAGGAGAATATGTGCTTGGGACAAGGAATGAAAGAGGAAAAATACTAATTGAGTTCTGTAACAAGTTTCAGCTAGTAATAGCGAATACCCTGTTCAAGAATCACAAGAGGAGAAGGTATACTTGGAAAAGGCCGGGAGATGCTGGAAGATTTCAATTAGATTACATCATGGTCAGACAGAGATTCCGAAACAGATACTGGATTGTAAGGCGTACCCAGGAGCAGATATAGACTCAGATCACAATATAGTAGTGATGAAGAGTAGGCTGAAGTTCAAGACAATAGTCAGGAAGAATCAATACGCAAAGAAGTAAGATACGGAAGCACTAAGGACTGACGAGATACGTTTGAAGCTCGCTAACGCTATAGATACAGAAATAAGGAATAGCGCAGTAGGCAGTACAGTTGAAGAGGAATGGACATCTCTAAAATGGGCCTTCACAGAAGTTGGGAAGGAAACCATAGGTACAAAGAAGGTAGCTGCGAAGAAACCATGGGTAACAGAAGAAATACTTCAGTTGATTGATGAAAGGAGGAAGTACAAACATGTTCCGGGAAAATCAGGAATACAGATATACAAGTCGCTGAGAAATGAAATAAATAGGAAGAGCAGGGAAGCTAAGACGACATGGCTGCAAGAATAATGTGAAGACATCGAAAAAGATATGATTGTCGGAAGGACAGACTCAGCATACAGGAAAGTCAAAACAACCTTTGGTGACATTAAAAGCAACGGTGGTAACATTAAGAGTGCAACGGGCATTCCACTGTTAAATGCAGAGGAGAGAGCAGATAGGTGGAAAGAATACATTGAAAGCCATTATGAGGGTGAAGATTTGTCTGATCTGATTGAAGAAGAAACTGGAGTCGATTTAGAAGAGATAGGGGATCTAGTATTACACTCGGAATTTAAAAGACCTTTGGAGGACTTACCGTGAAATAAGGCAGAAGGGATAGATAACATTCCATCAGAATTTCTAAAATCATTGGGGGAAGTGGCTACAAAACGACTGTTCACGTTGGTGTGTAGAATATATGAGTCTGGCGATATACCATCTGACTTTCGGAAAAGCATCATCCACACAATTCCGAAGATGGCAAGAGCTGACAAGTGCGAGAATTATCGCACAATTAGCTTAACAGCTCATGCATCGAAGCTGCTTACAAGAATAATATACAGAAGAATGGAAAAGAAAATTGAGAATGCGCTAGGTGACGATCAGTTTGGCTTTAGGAAAAGTAAAGGAACGAGAGAGGCAATTCTGACGTTACGGCTAATAATGGAAGCAAGGCTAAAGAAAAATCAAGACACTTTCATAGGATTTGTTGACCTGGAAAAAGCGTTCGACAATATAAAATGGTGCAAGCTGTTCGAGATTCTGAAAAAAGTAGGGGTAAGCTATAGGGAGAGACGGGTCATATACAATATGTACAACAACCAACAGGGAATAATAAGAGTGGACGATCAAGAACGAAGTGCTCGTATTAAGAATGATGGAAATAAAAGAAAGGTTCAGGAGTGGAATTAAAATACAAGGTGAAAGGATATCAATGATACGATTCGCTGATGACATTGCTATCCTGAGTGAAAGTGAAGAAGAATTAAATGATCTGCTGAACGGATTGAACAGTCTAATGAGTACACAGTATGGTTTGAGAGTAAATCGGAGAAATACGAAGGTAATGAGAAGTAATAGAAATGAGAACAGCGAGAAACTTAACATCAGGATTGATGGTCACGAAGTCAATGAAGTTAAGGAATTCTGCTACCTAGGCAGTAAAATAACCAATGACGGACGGAGGAAGGAGGACATCAAAAGCAGACTCGCTATGGCAAAAAAGGCATTTCTGGCCAATAGAAGTCTACTAATATCAAATACCGGCCTTAATTTGAGGAAGAAATTTCTGAGGATGTACGTCTGGAGTACAGCATTGTATGGTAGTGAAACATGGACTGTGGGAAAACCGGAACAGAAGAGAATCGAAGCATTTGAGATGTGGTGCTATAGGCGAATGTTGAAAATTGGGTGGACTGATAAGGTAAGGAATGAGGAGGTTCTACGCAGAATCGGAGAGGAAAGGAATATGTGGAAAACACTGATAAGGAGAAGGGACAGGATGGTAGGACATCTGCTAAGACATGAGGGAATGACTTCCATGGTACTAGAGGGAGTTGTAGAGAGCAAAAACTGTACAGGAAGACAGATTTTAATACGTCAAGCAAATAATTGAGGAATTAGGTTGCAAGTGCTACTCTGAGATGAAGAGGTTAGCACAGGAAAGGAATTCGTGGCGGTCCGCATCAAACCAGTCAGTAGACTGATGACCAAAAAAAAAAAAAAAAAAAAAGGTAAGAAAGCATGTGCGCAACTGTGCGGTGGAATCGCTCTAGGCGTCCTTTCAGTATTTGGTGAAATGGTGTCGTTCCCCACTTTTTGATTCACAACAATCGACAGGCTTCTGTAAACAATTCCGACATATAATTCGTGACTTCATCTGTAAGTACAGATTCAGGACTTCCATATGGTAACACCAAGTGGGTGACAAATGCGCAAGCTACAGTTTCTGCGGACATGTCTGGTTTGGGAACAAGAGCTAAAAATCTGTAAAAATGATCTATGATGGACAAGCGGCTTCTGGCACTTGCCGCAAAGGCACCTTCCTTCGAGGTGGCAATGACCTTTTAATTCAGTGCAAACAATTCTGAAAATACCTTTGCACGTCTTGCCATCTGCCTTCCCAGAAATAGCGGGTGGCTGTTCGACAATTGATGGCGCAAAGACCGTTATGACATGCTTGCTGGCTATGGTCACATTGTGCTATTATCTTGGGACGTAGTTCTTTCGGAATTACCACTCGTCTACTCAGTGAGGTTTTTCGATACAAAATCCCATCTTCGACAGAAAAGTCAGGCAGAGTTTCATACTTCTGACATTCAACATCTCTTTGCTGTGCTTCCCTCAAATCTTCAATAGGAGCATCAATGGTAACAATCACTCTCTGGCCTAACGCATCGGCATTTAGATGCAACTTGCTTGGTCTATGTTTTAACTCACATTCAAATTAGCTCAATTTTAAAGCCCAACGAGTTATCCTGCTGCTAGGATCTGTCTGTCTCAACATCCACTGCAATGCGGCGTGATCCATAATGGCAGTAAACTTCCTCTCACACAATTACCATCGAAAGTAGGTTACGCCAAACATGAGCGCTAAAAGTTCCATCTCAGTTGTACTGTAATTCAATTCAGGTTTGTTAAATTGTCGAGACGCATAACTAGTTGGTTGATCTTCTTCATCGATTTCTTTTGACAGAATGGGTTCACCGGCTGGAATTTCGTGCTGAACCAAATCCGTGGCCAGTAGAAACTGCCTCTATTCAAACAACCAAGAAAATTCCTCTAACACTGGCTGCAACATCTTTTTCTCCTCAATGCTTAAATGACATAACTTTTCTGTCAACTGATTCCTTAACGTCGACGCGACATAACGCACTTCTCTGACTTGACATTTCTTTCTCCTCCGACCCTTCTCTTCTCTACTTGTAATATTTCAGCTCCTCCTATTTCTTCCAAGATCTCCTGTCCACTAGCAACAATAGTACTATCGGTATTACAACAGCTTTCACACTAAAGTTATCTATTGCAAAACCTTTCTGTTTTCTTTCCCGTCGGAAATACTTCTCTTAATATGAACTGATGGACGATCTAATACATCATTCTGGGTGAGCGAATCAAACCAGAATGTCTGTCTTCGGCTGCTTCCGATTAGTGACATCTATCCAGGTATTTTTTCCACTTCCACCTCTTATCTTTACAGTCAGTGGTTTTTATCGCCTACACCCCAGTATTAAGGGAGACTGTGAATGGCGCCGTTCACAGCTTCCTCACGTCTGATGGGTTGGTACACTGCTGAAATGATGAATTGCTTCACCAAACTGCACAGTTCGTGTTCGATAATTTATTATTCCCTGATAACAGTGCAAGAAATTCCCTAATATAATGTCAAAATCGCCTTTTAACCTTACAACTTCCATCTCCTGACCGTAATTATTGTCATATATTTGCAGATTCAACTCATACGAACCTGCAGGGAGTATTATTTCTTCGCCAAGACCACTGATTTGGAATCGGCGTGGCTGCAGCACCCTTCGATCATTTTTATCAACAAATAATACACTAATTTGTTCAGTAGTCTCAATTAAAACGCTAACTACTTTGCTCCCGAGTATGCCACTTACACTAACATGTTCCACCTCTTTATTTTCTCCGGTCCTCACTGGGTGTATAGTTCTGGTCGTGAGCGCGGGTGGGTGACAGAACCGAACCCCCCCCCCCCCCCCCCACACACACACACCCGTTTTCCAAGTTTGAATACGCGCTGCAGCGGTGGCCGCGAATCTGTTTAGAAAACTGGGACTTTGTTCGACAGATATTATTAAGATGACCGACCACCTGGCAAATAGTGCAGAAAGGCGTGCAACAGCGCATTGCCGTGTAGTTGGGTCTCCCACAACGTTGACAGAATACTTCCTTTGCTAATACCGGTACTGGATCTGCTGGATGCGGTGGAGCAGCTCAGAAGCACAATACATCTTCACGTACTACTGCCAAACGAACAGCTTCAAACAAAGAGATGGGGGAGGCTGCTGTAACTTCTCCTCCAATGCGAGGGTCAATACCGCGAACAAACACATCAGTTGCACATGCTACTGCTTCCGAACGCAAAATCCTATTTTCACTGGCATTTTCGCCTAGCTTATAGCTACGACAACATAAGCTCGTAGGCGATATGCGACAGCATCTAAATCCTCGGTAGGCTTCTGCCTAAGAGTTGATAATTGATCACCGTAATCTCCGGTACCTCTGGTGTCGGCATAACGTGTAGTTAATCCGGGGGCCAAAACTTCAAAGTCATACTTATCACGCAATTCATCCACTGTCTCTATAAACATTCTGGCTTCCCCTGTCAACTTTAGTCTGGTTATGTTGACCAATAGGTCATCTGGTGAGGCATAAGTACGACCCGCATCACGAGTATTCTGTATGAACGTATCAACATTTTAACGGGACTTTCCAGAAAAGGTGGGAATGACATCAGCTGCAGGAAAATTACTTACAGTTGCCATGCAAGCTGAAAGTGTGGTAGTAGTAGTATTCTGCAGACCTCAATACATTGGTCTCCTTTATGTGGTGCTATGATAAAGAAAGATGAACAACAATAATCACAAAACCATTTGCTGTGCTGAAAACAGTAATTGAGATCATCGACAGCATCAATATTCCGACACTTTAGCAGGTCATGCAGAATTTCGCTTTTTGTCTGCCCCACGTCATCGCCAATGATGGCAAGCGTATTATCGAACATGTCATACCCTAAATCCTAATATCTGTAGTGATGTTTACATGCTGAATAAAGTGTGTGCACGCCGTATTTTTTAGAAGAGAGGGGAAAAAAGAAGCCGAACACGAAGACGTATATGGCTTCCGAACTACTATGTCGTAATTTATTTTATGTTTGTTAAATTCACCATTGTGCAACAATATCAATTAAAGTGTTCTACTTCAGTTAACATCTGTCTTGTTAGGCTTATTGATAGCTTGGTAAAGTTAGTTCAACTTGTGTAAGTCAATAAAATTTATCGATCTTTGCTATTACTCGTGAACTTCTATAAATTAAAATTTGAAAAAAAAAAATATTTATGATTTTTTATTAAAATTTCCTTTGGCCTGGTAGATTTCGCTCGCGCAAATCCTTTAAAGTATCTTCAATTTCTGTAGCATATTGTCATGCGCTGATAAGGTCACCGCTGACGGTTTGTAAACCCCTAGCAAGGCACTGTTAAATCTGCACCCTTCACTGCTGGCGCCTTTAAGTTTCTGTCTCTAGCTCTTCTGCCGAAGTTTAACAATTTGCATGCCGTTTGACCAGCACAAGTGGATTGCAATGTCAGTCCCGCCCCGCTTCAGCCCACTGCTGATGGCTGTTGGCTTTTGACTCATGATCGTCAGCCGAAGTTTCACGTGTGTGACTTCCATCCCTGGTGGCTGGCATTGGAGGATAAACGTTTGACAATACCAACCAGTCCCACTGACGAAACACCAGGAAAATCGTTGAAGAAATGTCGGCTTTAGATACGACGATAGAAGGCAACAGAGAATACATAAACATTTTCACGCTCAAAATTTTGTGCAAGAAGTTGAAAACTCATCCGTCACTGCTTTTCGCTCTCCCACTATCGCCATTACTGTGATACGTAGTTTTTGAGCATCCAAACTTCCTCTCCTCCCATGATTCATTCTTTACCACAGATAGGTCTTTCTCTTCATAATTTAAAATTGTCCGATAGCAGAGTATGCATATGTGCACTTGAGGATTCATTGTGGCTATAGACGCTTATAACTGAGCATGTTTTGTTACAGGGTGTTTACCACGTAATACATAAAATAATGTAACGCATGATACTCGGCTATATCAATGGGCTAGGTCCTTTCATTTTGATAGTCGTAGAGGCTTACTATGCTACTCTGATATGTGAGTTTCTATGTGTGCCAGTATGGTGGATATGTACCTGAAATTAATTACATAGCTTTATTTTTGAAAGTGATAATTTAAACTATATGACTCCTAATCAGCGTTACAAGGTTAAACTTTTACCTGAAACATGTCTGTTACTCTATATTTTGCTTCAGTAGCGAAAACAATACAGACTACTGGATATCATTAAAATTTTAGAAAATATTTAAGAAACATTCTGAGTATTTCCATTAGAAAAACTAATGAAAAAATACGTAGATATGAAGCCGTTGTTTGAAGTGACCTGAACACACTGATTGACTGTAAACTGAGACAGACTATTCAACAAAATCTGTGAATGTCTGGACTTGTTACCTTTGTACTAACCTCTATAAGATCTTATTAATAAATAAAGTTTTGTAATTATGCATTATTAAACACAAAATTTTGTAGGGTAGTTATTACATAATGTGCAACATACAAACAGCAGTAATTTCTGGGGTGTTTGTGCTCCCAGTGAACTAACTTCCTGTCCCTCTACTAATCGCATTCAGTTTAATAATACGTGATGAATTAAATTAGATGAAAATTGTACTATATTTGGGACCAAATTTATTATTATTCATTTTTAAATATTTGTACAGAGTGAATCATTTATTATTTAAATCTCTGTATTTCTCTCACGTTCTGTGAAAGTTACCCACATGCCTACTTATATTGATGGCCATGATGACTGCGATATCAATACACGTTACATTGATTTGGAGTGTTCATTACGCTTGGATGTGCGTAACCTTATTAGGTATACATGTACAAGCATAAAGCGCACTTTATAAAAATTTAACATTTGTTGTATATTGCATTCATTGTGGCCATCAGTGTAGGTATGTTGCTGTATTATTTTTACAACCTACTGAAGACATACAGTGTTTTAAACAATAAGTGATGTATTTTGAGTCGATGTTTGAAAACCGAAATTATAATTTTAATCTAAAATATAGTTATATTTAGTTGAAAAGTGAATATTGATAGTTAGGTTCTCAATTGATTGCGAATTCTTGCTTGCTGCAATGTCCCGTATTGCTACTTTTGCCTGACTCAGTTACTCCTTCCTGATTCCCTATCAACAATTATGAAGTAAATTTAGATTCCTCAAGGTTTGCTCTTTTTTATCTTATTTCCATAGTTTGAAACTGAGTACCTCAAATTTATTAATCGAAATGGAAACAGAACAAGAAAATAATCCAATGATCCCAAATTTTTCAACATACGTAATGGAGGGTCATTAAGGAGCTATTTCAAATGGTTGTTCGCAAAAAGTTTTGCTTTAAGTACATGAACTTTACGAAAGTCATTTCCGAAGAGATGTTTTCACATAATGAAAATTATATTCTTCATAGAGACTGCTTTGTCTTATAGAAATCAGGTTGCTCAGCAAAACCTACCATATGTCGAAATATCAAGTAAGTCTACACCAAAAGGTGTACACATAAAAACCCTATTTTACAACTTGGTATTATATTTTATATAATGACTACTGTAACAACTTTCGGTGGTCGAATCACACTACTTGTATGAAATACAACATGGCATCGCAACTCAATCAATCTTTTCTTATCAAGTGTATCTTTATAGTAGGTGGCCTTAGGCTTTCCATAGTGAGAACTGTTCATTTAGTAACGTATTTCATTGCCTTAGAGTTAATTTCATTCGTCGAAACAAATAAGAAATACTAATGACATTAGTTTCATCCCAAAGGTTTCCTACACGTACGTTTCAGCGCAGTCGAAACGTACTGCACTAACAGTCGAAGTAAGCTACTCATAAACAGAAATATGCGAAGAAAAAATACATTAATGGCATATTAAATATTACGACAAGTTGTGGGTTTAGGAGTGTGGCGTAGTGGTTAGCGTACCAGATTGTCATGTGCGGATCGCCAGTTTAAATCATTTTTTATTTAGTATTCATCGTTTCTGGAATGTTCTCAAAGTACCTTGCGTGTACTGCTCGAATTTTCTGTACTTTTAAACGTTTGTATAAATAGCAGCATTCAGAAAAATAGATTATTACATAAAATGTGCTCTCTCCGTTTGTGAAATAAGTTGTGTTGTGGCTGCACGTTGTTGTCAGTGGTAAACATATTTGCAGTGCTTTATATTGTATTTCATTGACGACCATGACTTACAATTTACACTGGTTTGTTGTTTTGACGTGACAATAGCATCCTTTTTTATTTGTGATTTTCAGTATTTCCACAATCTGCAGTTCATGATGCATACCATATCAGCATCATTCCCATCACATTAAATACAGTTGATAGCTGTCATTATAATGGTAATGGAGGTCTACTACTGCAACTGTTTCTTGCGAATCAGCACTATGTCCAGCGGTTAGTGGCTCCTGACGGCAATGTGCTCGGTACCACCAAATCCAGACTATCACCAACCTTCAATTTCTTACTGAATATGGTTTGCCCCAGTGTTTCACAGTTCTCAGTGGTGCTTCCTGACAGCAATTCTCTTTCTCTCTATTTGTTAAACTTCCCAACTTCACACTCACTTTAATCCTCCATGAGGCAAAGGAACGCAAAATCTATTCGAGGTGTTATCTATACTACTATGCAAAGAAATGTTTCCAAAACCAGGAAACGTTCTTGAGCGACTTACTAAACACTTTTACATGATTCTCTACTAAACACTCTGGTGGACATAGAAAATATAAAAACGGTTCAAATGGTTCTGAGCACTATGGGACTTAACATCTGAGGTCATCAGTCCCCTAGAACTTAGAACTCTTTAAACCTAACTAACCTAAAGACAACACACACATCCATGGCCGAGGCAGGATTCGAACCTGCGACCGTAGCGGTCGCGCGGTTCCAGACTGAAGCGCCTAGAACCGCTCGGCCACACCGGCCGGCCTATATATATATATATATATATATATATATCGGGTGAGTGACCTAACGTTACCGGTGGATATATTTCGTAAACCACATCAAATACTGACGAACCGATACCACAGACCGAACTTGAGGAGAGGGGCTAGTGTAATTGTTTAATACAAACCATACAAAGATGCACGGAAGTATGTTTTTTAACACAATCTTACGTTTTTTTAAATGGGACCACGTTAGTTTTGTTAGCACATCTGAACATATAAACAAATACGTAATCAGTGCCGTTTGCTGCATTGTAAAACGTTAATTACATCCGAAGATATTGTAACCTAAAGTTGACGCTTGAAACCTCCGACGATCAGTTGCGTGTTTCAACAAACACTTCATTGCAGGGGCCCAAACAGCTGCAACATACATCGCGTTTCTACGGAATGATCTGCCAACGTTGCTCGAAAATGTCCCATTGGAAACGCGTCGACGTATGTGGTATCAGCATGATGGTGCACCTGCACATTCCGCAATTAACACTAGGCTGACCCTTGACAGGATGTTCGACGGGCGTTTCATAGGACGAGGGGGGACGCATAAATTGGCCAGCCCGTTCTCTTGATCTTACACCTCTGGACTTCTTTCTGTGGGGTACGTTAAAGGAGAATGTGTACCGTGATGTGACTACAGCCCCAGAGGATATGAAACAACGTATTGTGGCAGCCTGCGGCGACATTACACCAGGTGTACTGCGGCGTGTACGACATTCATTACGCCAGAGACTGCAATTGTGTGCAGCAAATGATGGCCACCACATTGAACACCTATTGGCCTTACATGTCGGGACACACTCTATTCCACTCCGTAATTGAAAACGGAAACCACGTGTGTACGTGTATCTCACCCCTCATGGTAATGTACATGTGCGTCAGTGAAAAAGATCAATAAAAAGGTGTTAGCATGTAGGCGTAATGTGCTGTTCCAGTCTTTCTGTACCTAAGGTCCATCACCGTTCCCTTTGGATCCCTATGTAATTCGGTGCTCTCCGATACACACGATCGAACAGCGGAGCAGTGGTACTCAAGCGTCAACTTTAGGTTACAATATCTCCGGATGTAATTAACATTTTACAATGCAGCAAACGGCACTGATTACGTATTTGTTTATATATTCAGATGTGCTAACAAAACTAACGTGGTACCATTTAAAAAAACGTAGGTTTGTGTTCAAAAAAATACTTCCGTGCATTTTTTAATGGTTTGTATTAACCAGTTACATTATCCCCTCTCCTCACGTTCAGTCTGTGGAATCGATTCGTCAGTATTTGATGTGGTTTACGAAATATATACAGCGGTAACGTTAGGTGACTCACCCTATATATATATATATATATATATATATATATATATATATATATCGGCCAGCAGAACAATAAGTATTTTATGCTGCGGTTTTCGTAATCTCTTGCCTGTACCCGCATATTTTGCAACGCCTCAATGAAATCCCATTAACGTCTTTGTCTCCGGCCTCTAATCTAAGAAAATGCGATTGCAGCTGACGACGTCGGCCGCCCCTCCTGCGTGACGTGGCGCAGGGTGATGTGGCAGGAGACGGCGAGGTTCCTTGCTCTTCTGGAAAGAGACGCCGCTTCCGTCTCCTCGTCTCCTCCGCCCCTACCGTCGCCGGCTGTGTCGGCGGCACCTAATGACATCAGGCTCGGTGGAGCCTGAATTTCGCGCCCGCTGACAGCCTAAACTGTTATTGACACCCGCCGCTCGTCGGCCTGGCGCGCCTGTCGCAGGGAAGGGACAGCTCTTTTGCAAACAGGCCCTCTCGCCGGCGCCCGCTTCAAGGGCGCTCGGAATGAAGTGAGGCTGCCCGTCACCGCCTTCAAAAGTGCCGACGTCGTTGCTCGTCCCGCCAGACGCGACGGTCTAGTTATAGCCATTTCCTTTCAAGGTGGCTCTTAACCGCCATAACTCGCGGTGGATTAAGGAAACGTTGTCTTAATCTTGCCGTTACGTGAGCTCTTTCGTGTAGGTTGTGTGTTTTCTGAGACGCAGTGATAGCAGACTTGCTAAGTTCACTAAAGTGGACGTAAGTGGTCAAAAATTATCAAGGTCAATATCGTGGTACAGATTTTAAGTATGATAATTGTATCTATTACTAAGGTTATTTTAAAGCACTTAAACAGCTAAATTACTATCTCTGTGGTTCCCTTCAGCATCCCTGCTGGATGCTGGTTAATGTCTTCCACTATACGCCATATATTTCGGTTACCTGAAGGCTGCCAACGTCACATATCTGGGATGGTTCAAATGGCTCTGAGCACTATGGGACTTAACATCTGAGTCATCAGTCCCCTAGACTTAGAACTACTTCAACATAACTAACCTAAGGACATCACACACATCCATACCCGAGGCAGGATTCGAACCTGCGACCGTAGCAGCAGCGCGGTTCCGGACTGAAGTGCCTAGAACCTCTCGGCCTTAATGGGCGGCCATATCTGGAATGTAATTAGGTTTCTATAGATTGGACCGGCGCTATTGCCGGTGCTACTCTCGTAGCTGATTGGAAGATAACTCTAGTAGGTGACTGGTAGGAAACATCTTATCGTCAGGCTTTTGTGACACTCTAGTTAGTGATTGGTAGGCAAATCGGCAACTAGTATCCGTGGAGTAGTGGTTACCTGTAGCGAAGCGTTACGGATGCAATGTTGTTCTCCTGTGGCCGGTTTTTATGTTGCTTGGTGGGGTCAGTTGCTGCTGATAGCTGGCAAACAAACGCAATCCACTGGTTTGAAATCGCTAGCAGCCAGGCCGTGGGCAACGTATGGCCGTTCTTCCTGTTCATGTTCTCCGTGCAATACATTATAAAGGTGCAGATTCTTTTTGTATAAATAACGCAAATCAAATTTCTTCCTTTCATTTGTCTTTCGACTAGACGACATCTTCCCACCATATACAATGGTCTCCAGAACATTACGGCCACCCGCATAATAGCCAGTATGTCCACCTCTGATACGCACAACAGTGACGACACGTCGTAGCGTGGAAGCAATGAAACGTTGAGAGGTTAGTGGAGGGTGATGGCGCCACATCTGCACACACAAGTCACCTAATACCCGTAAATTCCCGGGAAGGGAGCGTTGAGCTGTGATGCCACGTTTAGTCACATCCCAGATGTGTTCGATCGCGTTCGGGTCTGCCGAGTTGCGGGGGCACCACATCAACTGGAACTCTCCAGTGTGTTCCTCGAATCCCTCCATCACATCCCTCGCCTTGTGACAAAGCGCATTATTTTGCT
This sequence comes from Schistocerca piceifrons, assembly GCF_021461385.2. Classification (NCBI taxonomy): domain Eukaryota; kingdom Metazoa; phylum Arthropoda; class Insecta; order Orthoptera; family Acrididae; genus Schistocerca; species Schistocerca piceifrons. Next base: position 287,819,842 of record NC_060144.1, on the reverse strand, counting down.
GAAAAGTGCCAATACCATTGGTAAACACTATTGCCAAGAAGGTGTGTACGTGGCGTGAACAAGTGTACGACACTCTTTGGTCGTCATGATGCGTTGCTCGTGGTCCACTGGGCCTATGGATGTTCCCTAGAGCATAATGGAGTCGTTGCCAGCTTGTCTCAGTCCCGCTACCCTCGAGGACTACGGTTTCGCACCCTCCCATCGGCATGCTGAAGTTATCGGGATTCATCAGATCATGCAACGCCCTGCCACTGAGCCAACGTCCAGTGCCGATGGTCACGTGCCCATTTAACTTGTTGTTGCCAATGTAGTGGCGTTAACATCAGCATATGCATGGGTCGTCGGCTGCAGAGGCCCATCTTTAGGAGTGTTAGGTACACTATGCATTCAGAGACACTTGTACTCTGCCCAGCATTGAAGTCTGGAGATAGTTCTGACAGAGTTCGTCGCCTTTTCTTTTAGCAGTCTGGAAAGTCAACGACGCCCCACCTTAACAATGAGTGATCGGCGCACAGCCCCACGATGTCTGGACGCGGTTTAACCTTAGTTTCGCCATGAGCTGAGGACACTCACCACAGCACACCTAGAACAGCCGATAAGTCGTGCAGTTTCTTAAATGCTCTTGTCAAGCCTCCAGGCAGTCATAATACGCCCTCGGTCAGATTTAGATGGATTGCACGCCTTCCCCATTCTACACAAGGAAAGCACCCTCAGCGATACTGCACGCACTGTGCGTGTGTGTCATTTGCAGGCATTCCCCGCCGATTGACGCTGCTATCGCCTAGACGGATTTATATCGATAGTAGGTAGGTAGTCGTAGTGTTCTGGTTGATCAGTGTTTGACTGATGTATGTCACCAGAAATGACCAGCGTAGTAGCGATAGAGAGAATAGAATAGCTGAGCTTAAGAATTTCGCTACGCATCTGTGGGAGATCCGGAATACCTCCACGCTTCTAGAACGTAAAAATTTCAGTTCTAAAACAGGCAGATGTGAGTAATATCAATCCTCTAATTTAATTAGTTATGGTTGCAAAATACTAACAAAAAGTATTTATGGAATGATTGGTAGAAGAAATCGAGGAAGATCAGTTTAGGATTTGGGGAAACGTAGGAACACACGAGGCAGTGCTGTCCCTAGTGGATAGCTTAGATTTGCTTATTGAGCATATCTACTATTTCTGTAGCAATTTTAAATATAGGTAAAGTTTTGACGGTTCGACTGTGACAAATGCTTCGAAATCCTGAAAGAAGCAGGGGAAAAAAGACAGAGTGGGACGTTATCCACTGAACGCAGATTGTAGTTATATAATTCAATGAATCTGAAATTGTAGCAGTAAATTGAGATATTAGTGGGAAAATGTTATACTCATCCATGCTGTAATGATATCTGTGCATGGGGAGCCCAGTGAGGAAAGCAGTACAAAAGTGAAGGTACAAGAAATAATGATTTTGAGGAATATGAGTGACATTTCCAAAGATTGTAAGAAACTTTGAATGTAAGTTAAGGAAAGTGGATATTGCTTGACAAGAAGTTACTTCATGCAAACTGTCATCAAGCGTAATAGCATGTAATGCAATTAAATCAGGCGATATTGAGAAAATATATTAGGAAATGGAATACTGGAAGCAGTAGATGAAGTTTGCTATTTGTGAAACAAAATCTAGTAACACAGTCCTAATTTAATTAAGTGACCAAATGCCACTCAGTTTTTCCTTTCATTTATCACTTAAGCCTTCCCACACTGTCCCATTGTATTCCTCTAGATTTTCCTGTATTTATCATCTTTATTGTGGCTGTATACGTACTATATATATTGTTTATTTCTACTTCTTCAAGGTTCCTGTTAAATTTAAAGGTACCTTCAGATAATGGGGTTTATAGAGGCGCGATTTAAGGGGACCGTGGAATAGCAATGGGCACACCAGATGGAGTGTGCGTTGCTAATAAGTACATCAGGTATTAGCTTACACACATGGCGGAGCTATATTCGAGGCTACCTTTCACCCTACTTGTACCTGGATAAACACCAGAATTTATTACCCCTTCCCTCCCCTTTTCCACAGGACCAATGAGGATCTTTGGGACACTTGAGTGGGTGTGATTCACGCTTGAGCTCGGCACCATACTAACATGTTGTAGGCTGGGTCTGTTAATAACGAATAATATTAAATCATGTAACCAGAATTTTATTTTTTAATGACAAATCAGTATTACCTGAGGTTCGTCATTCGAGGAACCAGGAGAGGGTGAACATATGCAGATATGAAAGTACTCTCATTGTTCCATATTTCGTAACAAACGGATCCATTTTACTGATTTTAATGAACGGTTCAGATGGTTCAAATTGCTCTGAGCACTATGGGACTTAACTTCTGAGGTTATCAGTCCCCTAGAACTTAGAACTACTTAAACCTAACTAACCTAAGGTCATCACACACATCCATGCCCGAGGCAGGATTCGAACTTGCGAACGTAGCGGTTGCGCAGTTCCAGACTGTAGCGCCTAGAACCACTCGGGCACCCCGGCCGGCAATGAACGATAGTGTCTACATTGATAGTTAAGAGTTTCTTATTTGTTGCGAAACTGCACTCTACAAAGAAGAGGGTGACTTACCTAGTTTTTTGTCGTCAGGGTCGTATTTTAGTGACAGAAAACCATTATGTCCCACATAGTTCATTTTATGGCAGTGTCACATCAGTGTTTCCGTAGAGTCCATCCTCTTCTGCTAATATACCCGTATATTCAAGGTAAATTTCCCTTGTGTATTTCTTTATCATTAGGAACATGCGCTGGTGCTCTATTCCGAACAGACAGTACAACAACAAACTGCCACAAACTGTTACTGTTCTCAAAGCTGTTACGAAAATAAAGTGTCCGCCCAGTGAGTGCAGCTCCCACACGGCTTTGTTAATTTGTTATACATGCTGCATTTGCATTCAGTACATATTTAATGGGTTCTACATTATTAATCTTCTGAAATAATTAATCACGAAAATAATAACATCAGCATATACGAGTTTCTTCATACAGAAAAATGATAACGTTTATTGAAGATACTTTTTTTTAAGCTTCTAACAGATTTCGTTACTTGTCACATTCATAGAATAGTGGCGCAACTTCCGAAATACTTAATCTCGGCTAAGAACTAACATTTACAGACAGGAATAAAATTTATGCGGTGTCTTCGTGCTCTAAAACTAAGTGTATTTAAATTTGAGATTGTGTTACTGCCTTTATTTAAGTGTGTCATTAGAGTAGCAAAAGTCTGATGCTTCCAACCGAAGATACTGTCTGTTTAAGAAATGGTAGAGCGCTACAAAAAATACTCTCCTAGAGAGGTGAGCAGTATCTCAAACAACCCCACATAGCCTACAGGGTGAGCACCCTTTGAACTATTATGTCGTGCGGTGTATAGCCACGAACAAGGCTCCAACTTAGCAACAGTCGATTTATTCATATTATGAAGAATTTTGGAAATCAGGAATTCATGGAAGGGATATCCTACCTCAGCAGACCAGTCGTAACTCACTGATGCCTGTACGTTCACCAACGAAAGTCTGTGGACACCTTTGGGGATAAATATTGTCAACAGTTCTAGCGACAAGCGCCCCAATCTCTATCGATCAGCCACAAACCAACTTTCAAATCTAGCTGTTATGCATGAAGTGGTGTCATTTCGGTCGCTAAAGGTCTCAGATGGAATGAAGACACGTACAATATTAATATTTGTAGGGAGTTGGTAGAAAACAAACATATTCAAGTAGGAGAGCGACCAATCGTTTGTGCCGTCACATTGGTAAGGTTAGTCCGAAGTTTCCTTAAAACACGTCAGGAGTAGCACATTATAACGAAACTACTGTATCGTCCACGCTACACATGAGACATATGGGACGAGATCTTTCATTGCTCCCAGGCGGAATAAAAGTTTATGTAACTCATGCGGTAATAGAATGCGGTACGGTAAGACTGGTAAACAGCCACGGAGTATATATACACAACCACACCACTGAAATCAAACTGTGCAAAGGCCACAGAGCCACTCTAATAAATTATTCCCATATACAAAATCAACTATTCAAAGAGGTCACAACACCTGTCTCACTATACTACAAAATTCAGCCATCGAAAACAGCGGAGTCCGCTCACCATCTGTCAATAAACAGATTCTCCAACGACGAGCAATTATCCTGCCACAAACATGATTTAAATGGTGAGAACACTCGAGCAATGATTGTTGAAAACAAACGATCTGCACACTCCTCATAACAGTAGAATCACCATTTTTCCCAATTCCCACAAATGCCGCAAGCCTCCATGTATCTCAGAGGCGTCCTGTCGTAGATGAAACGCCTAAACCCCGGGGGAAAATTACCGCCACCTCGAAGTGTGTACACTGGTTGACAGCAGTTGTGGGATATCGTCCGAAGCGTCAGAGAATCCCGATTTGAGCGTCCATCGATGTAACAGTCCAGAATTCCTTCCCCCAACCGTATGTAAATCTCCAGCGCACTGTTCAGAGGCGAATCAGCAACCGGTAAACAAGACAGATACAGAATAGAACACACGCGCTGTCAACGTGAGAGGAAGCTCCTTGATAAGGCTGTTAGTGTACCTCCTGTCGAAGGTGCGAAGCAGCCAGTGTATGCCATGTGAATAACAATTTTCTAAAAATTTTACTTATTATCTCCGTAAATACTGATAATAATGCTAATAAAGATATACTTCTAGCTGTAGCAGAGTTAACTTGCACAGTGAGAATTAATCAACAATAATGGGCAAATGAACGGCAGTCGATCGCGAGATCCGTCGTTTTATTACAGTACATAAAGATTTCAACTATTAGGCAGTTATCTTCACTGCATATATAACGGGTGACATTACACCCAACTATCACATACTAAACAGTGCCGGTTGATGTAGAACAGCAACAAATATTGTTTACTATGTGACACTTTAATTAGACTAATGTCACATGTTGTTATATGTGAAATCTGGCTTCGCAGGACAGAGCGGATCAGGTGGTGGAAAGGGGCTAAGTGCAATTACTGTTAATTATACAAGAACACACAACTTTATTCATCAAACCAATGCAGAATTGCCTCTTTAAATAACCAAGATCAATTCACGGATGAGGGCCAAAGTAACTTCACCAGAATAAGTTTAAATGATTGTTTTTAAAACACCAGGATTGAAAGTAACGGTTGAAGGCCTTTCTTAAGTAAAATTCCAATATGTTCTCGGCTTAGGGCCGAAATAATATTTCAGGTCAGCTAAGGAAATTCTTTAAAAGCCAAGCATTTACAAATTCCGGCTGAAGGCCATATTAAGGAAAATTCAAGTTATTTCTTCGGCTGAAAGCCCAATTAAAAAAAAATTCCTTACATAGTAAAAGAGAGTCTTCAAAGATAAGTCTTTACACAATACAACAGAAAAACATCTTAAGAAAACTTGAAATATCTAGTTGGCTGAAGGCTCAAGCAATAATTCAAGAATAATTAAAGACAAACTTAAGATAAACATATACAGAACCCGGCTGAAGTCCGTTTTAAGAACAAGATAAGTAAAGAGAATCTTTACAGTCAAGGATTTACGTACTAAAGCCACAGATTCTGAAACAAACGCGACTGAGGGTCTAAGTGCAGAGCAACAAGAATTTTTAATGAAACACGGCTAAGGTCCTAATCTCAAAGTTGTTGCGGAGTTCGGCCGAAGGCCATATACTAAATATAAAACGGACAATATTAGTACACGGCCAAAGGCCTGGCACAGTACTTGCGGCCAAATAAAATGAAATCACAAACAACAAACACTGGTGCTCAGAAGTGTTCCAAGGGTCGTTGGCCTGCGCAGGAAACTCTAACCACAGTTTAGGTGAGACAGGCAGCGAAGCGTGACACTGAAAAATCGAGTGCCAACACGACCTAGGCACGGCTGGGGAACTAACCAACAGCCTAATCAATTCCCTTCCACCAGACTGACTGACTACTCCAGTACGCAGACAGCATTCATCTGCTCAGTGGAAATCACAGAAGCTACAAACGGTTCCACGTAAACACAATTGCACAAAAACCCGGAAAATCGTAAAAGCAATCACTGTGGAACAACAAGGATAAATCAATTAGACACACAGAGAGTTTTCACGAGCGGTCGGCGACCAAATACAGGTCGTCCGATGAGGATACCGACCGAACGACCAACCACTCAAGTTACGTGTCTCGGCAACGGTCGGGCGAGTCTAGGCTTCCAAAGCTGACTGCAGCTTCAACCCGACTCAAATCCACGTCCGTTCAGAACTCGGAAACACGGCGACCCGGGCACATTGGCTCGGACCCATCCATGCAGAGGTAACTCTTGCCCATTGGCCACGACATCTCTGTGCAAGGAAGGAACCGACCCACGGCCGGCACGATGACCAAGTGACGAGGCCCAGAAACGGTCAAAAGCCCCACGGAACAACCAACCAACGGTCGTCGCGCTCCAATCTCCTTCCGTCGGACAGTTCATGTGTGTCGCCAGCGGTCGGCGAGCACTGGCTGTCCGCACCTCACTGGTGCTCCGTCCCCGACTTCACTACTGCTGCCTCCCGACTGAGCTCCCAACCGGACTCCAGACTCACGACGACCCGGAAAAATACACTCCTGGAAATTGAAATAAGAACACCGTGAATTCATTGTCCCAGGAAGGGGAAACTTTATTGACACATTCCTGGGGCCAGATACATCACATGATCACACTGACAGAACCACAGGCACATAGACACAGGCAACAGAGCATGGACAATGTCGGCACTAGTACAGTGTATATCCACCTTTCGCAGTAATGCAGGCTGCTATTCTCCCATGGAGACGATCGTAGAGATGCTGGATGTAGTCCTGTGGAACGGCTTGCCATGCCATTTCCACCTGGCGCCTCAGTTGGACCAGCGTTCGTGCTGGACGTGCAGACCGCGTGAGACGACGCTTCATCCAGTCCCAAACATGCTCAATGGGGGACAGATCCGGAGATCTTGCTGGCCAGGGTAGTTGACTTACACCTTCTAGAGCACGTTGGGTGGCACGGGATACATGCGGACGTGCATTGTCCTGTTGGAACAGCAAGTTCCCTTGCCGGTCTAGGAATGGTAGAGCGATGGGTTCGATGACGGTTTGGATGTACCGTGCACTATTCAGTGTCCCCTCGACGATCACCAGTGGTGTACGGCCAGTGTAGGAGATCGCTCCCCACACCATGATGCCGAGTGTTGGCCCTGTGTGCCTCGGTCGTATGCAGTCCTGATTGTGGCGCTCACCTGCACGGCGCCAAACACGCATACGACCATCATTGGCACCAAGGCAGTAGCGACTCTCATCGCTGAAGACGACACGTCTCCATTCGTCCCTCCATTCACGCCTGTCGCGACACCACTGGAGGCGGGCTGCACGATGTTGGGGCGTGAGCGGAAGACGGCCTAACGGTGTGCGGGACCGTAGCCCAGCTTCATGGAGACGGTTGCGAATGGTCCTCGCCGATACCCCAGGAGCAACAGTGTCCCTAATTTGCTGGGAAGTGGCGGTGCGGTCCCCTACGGCACTGCGTAGGATCCTACGGTCTTGGCGTGCATCCGTGCGTCGCTGCGGTCCGGTCCCAGGTCGACGGGCACGTGCACCTTCCGCCGACCACTGGCGACAACATCGATGTACTGTGGAGACCTCACGCCCCACGTGTTGAGCAATTCGGCGGTACGTCCACCCGGCCTCCCGCATGCCCACTATACGCCCTCGCTCAAAGTCCGTCAACTGCACATACGGTTCAAGTCCATGCTGTCGCGGCATGCTACCAGTGTTAAAGACTGCGATGGAGCTCCGTATGCCACGGCAAACTGGCTGACACTGACGGCGGCGGTGCACAAATGCTGCGCAGCTAGCGCCATTCGACGGCCAACACCGCGGTTCCTGGTGTGTCCGCTGTGCCGTGCGTGTGATCATTGCTTGTACAGCCCTCTCGAAGTGTCCGGAGCAAGTATGGTTGGTCTGACACACCGGTGTCAATCTGTTCTTTTTTCCATTTCCAGGAGTGTATTATCGGTCGCTCCAGAGATAGCACGACAGAACACCTATCGATTAGCTCTGCTCCTGCTACTCACGGGGAGGTAAGGCAGGAAGTTAGTGACGCCAGTAAATGGAATAAGAAAACGAGGCGGCAGTACGGTAAGAGAAGATGACAAACAATAAACGGAATGAAAACGAACCGCGCACGTCTCAGTATGCACTGGAGATGGTTGTGTAATACAAGAAGTGTTCAATAAATAATGCAACATATTTTATCAGCCTATTTCGGCCGAACAAAGCCGAAAATTTTTGTGGAACATAGTGAAATATTTACGCTTCAGCCCCTCCATTTTCATGAATTTCTGATAGTTGGCAGCACTATATGCAGCCATCAAAATGGCGTCTGCAACTGAAGTGCGTTCCAACCAGAGAGCTTTGATTGAACTTATTTCAGCGGAAAATCAGAGCATCGCAGGTATTCTTAGGTGCTTGCACACAGTTTAAAAGGACCTGCCGGTGATCAGAAGCACGATATCTTGATGAGCGAGGCGTCTGTCATCACCGCAGCGAGATCGCGCGAAGCTGTCCGAACTCCCGTGGTGCCTGCCAGCCGAACAAAGCTGTGACTCCTGCCGTGTTGGAACATTCGGATACTCTCATTCGAGGTCATCGACGAATCTCAAACAGCTCGTAGTTCATTTGGACCAGCTGTGTTCCTCGCCAACTAACAGAAGACTATAAGGACAACGGAGGACCGTCTATGCGGGCCTGCTTGCGCTTTACGGGTCTGTCTGATAATCTGCTGTCGAATATCGTTATAGGCGATGTAACGTAGGGTCATCACTTCGGGTCTAAACCAAACAGAAATCTACGAGCGGCGCCTCACCGTCCCTCCTCTGAAGAAAATGTTCGAAGCCACAGTCTCAGCTGGTAATGTCATGGCGACGGATTTCTGGGAATCTGAAGGAGTTATTCTGCTTGATGTCATCCCTCGGTTCAGCGATCAACTCTGATGTGCATTGTGCTACCCTCAGGAAAGTGGAGAAATGAGTTAAACATGTTCACTTCCTGAAAAATGCAAACGAACTTCTGCTTCGGAATGAGAACGCAAGGTCTCACAAAAGCTTTATTGTTCTTTCCCGTCCACCCTACATCCCGGATCTCCCACATTCTGTTTGGAACAATGAAGGATGAAATCTACGGGAAGCAATACTTGGATGATGAAGAAGTCATTAATACAGCCAGATATTGGCTCTGACGTTGGCCAGTAGAGTGGTATCATGCCGTCAAACAGGCCCTCCCAGTTAGGTGGCGTAAGGCCGTCGTATTGACAGAGATTATGTTGGAAAATAGACTTTGGAGCCAACAGAATGGGGAATAATACAGTGTACTGGAATCCTCGATAACGCCAAACCGCTTTCAGAGAAAAAGGTATTGCAGTACTAACAGAACGCCACTCGTAGTTGAAATCAAGATCTGTTGTAATAAAAAACTGGATTTAGTGTCCGGTTGTTCTTTTCTCCATTGCCTACCTTCAACGATCGCTGCGCACGTCAGGATCATATGGATTCCCGCATAATTAATTACAAAGTCACTATTACTAAGAAGAAACGGTCTGAGACAAGTATTTAGATACTTACGTAATGCTTATCATTGTCATTGGAGCAATCACTGCTTGCGTGTTGTTCACAATTTGAATTGTGTTTGTGGTAGGATAATTGTTTGTCTTTGGAGAATCGGTTTATTGACAGATTGTACGCGAGCTCGATGTTTAAATTTAAAAGTATAGTGAGAGAGGTGCCTGTGACCTCTGTGAGTAGTCGACAGTGTATATGAGAATAATTTATTACAGTTGCTCTGTGGCCTTTGAACAGTTTCGTTTGAGTGGTGTGGTTGTGTACACATTCTCCGTGCCTATTTACCAGTCTCATTGTGACGCATTCTTGTACCGCAAGAGTTACATTACTTTTTATTCCGCCTGGGAGCAATGAAAGATCTCTTCCCATACGTCTCGTGTGTAGCGTGGAGGATACAGCAATTTCGTTATACTGTGCTACTCCTGACGTGTTTTAAGGAAACTTCAGACTAACCTTACCAATGCGACGGCACAAACGATTGGTCGGTCTCCTACATGAATATTTTTGTTTTCTACCAATTTCTTAACAATAATAATACTATATTCTACGTGTCTTCATTCCATCTGAGATCTTTAACGACCGAAATGACACAATTCCATGCATAACAGCTAGTTTTGGAAGTTGTTTTGCGATTGATCGGTAGAGAAAGGGGAGGAGATGAGTGCGCTTGTCGCTAAAACTGTTGATAACATTTATCCACAAAAGCGTCCACAGACTTTCACTGGTGAACGTATAAGCATCAGTGAGTCACGACTGGTTTGCTGAGGTGGGATATCCCACCTCAGAATTCCTGATATTCTAAATTTTTCATAATTTTAATAATCGGCTGTTGCTAGGTTGGAGCTTTGTTCGCGGCTATACACCGCACGACATTACAGTTCAAAGGGTGCTCATCCTGTATTTTGGCCACAAACGCATTGTAACTTCCGATCAGTGTATGAAAAGACAGATTCATACATTGCTTCCTAAGAAGAAGAATAAGAAACGATCACAGCAAAAAAGTTTATGAACAACGCTTGTGTTCTATAAGATTGGTGGCCACATTTTGTGTTAGTGACTCTTCCGTAGGTTGCGGATATGCTGTAACACACGTCTTACTAAGGAGAAACCTCTCCTGAAACGAGCACAGTAGTGCTAGACTTGTTGCAGGAAGGGTCCATCGACCCAATGTTTTCGTGAAAACGCTATTGTGGACAGATATTCACAGCCAACGTAAGGTCCGAGAAATTACAACTTGTACAGACAGACAAGTTCCTCTCTCCCTGTAACCCCTTTTCTTCTGAGCGGCATTTAGGGAGAGACATTATGACCGAGTGATCCTCCTATAATCGATCTTGATTTCGGACAAGCGTTAAAAAACACTGTGATTCGGCGTTCAAGCGTACGTAATACTTGTTTTGAAATATACCTACGTAAACACTGGAGTGACAGTAAAACAGTTTACAATACAGGTCTTGCAATAATTGTAGACTACATTTAATAACTCATCCTGCAAAGTATCGTTGACTGACTAGCAAGTCACTTATATTTGTCGTAATACACCTAAATGTGTTATATATATATATATATATATATATATATATATATGTGTGTGTGATAAATAATTATTGCTCGACGTATCATAAATATTTACTACACCATCATGATGGCTGCGCTGGGCGGTGAACCGCAACACATCTGGGAAGGCTTTTAGCCATAACTGCGAGTGCATAGTAAAGCATATTCTACTGGGTGTGTAAGGGCTTACGAATTGAATTCAGCCTTCCGGAAGAGTAACTCTGAATTACAACATTATATCTTCTATAAAATGGCTGCCAGTATCGCTGTTTTCATTTCCACGTTAAAACTGTAGGCATACGGTGCCTAGTTTTATAAACCATTACAAGTTCTTTTTTAAGTAGAATATGTAGGTGTGGTGTTGCATCCTGCCATTACAGAACACTCCATTAAAACTGCAGTCTTCCGCAACATACTATGTATTCTAATTTTAGAAGTCATAAACAGAAAAGTTATCATAATTACGTGATGAACGACATATAAATGTAGTCACGAAATGCTCTCCGAAAGGAAAGAAAAAACATCTAACTCTGAATATTAGCTTTAATCTTTGTAAATTTGATAGAGATGTACAGAACACGAAGCTTTCATCAGACCATTAAGACTTCACGCATATGGAGAAAACTCAGATTTCACGCTCACTGGTGGCGAAGAGTTCCAGACCGAGGATAGTTCCAGCCGACCTCGGATTAACAATCCTGCAGTGAATACTACGTAATCCAGCATTTTATTGCATTATGCTTGTACACGAAGAAGGACTCGGAACTCGCTTGTGCGTATCTCGTACTTGAATGTATGATTTCGATTAGGACAATAGATTCTGGCACTTCGATGTTTCGTGTTCTATAGTAACTCATGTTACTGTGTATACCTGTATCTTAAAAAGCAGTTGTCTAGGATGGGCTGACCATCTGTTCTGATAATTAACTGGAGAATCTAGTACGCGTCATCTATATTTTACACTTATTGAAGTTCCAATGTAGTGTCTGAGCTCTCCATTTTCGTTACTAACGTGTGAAGAACCGCACAAAAGAAGACCAGCAAGCTACCCAAAGTCACTTTTCCTTACCATCACTTTAACTAAATCGATAGCTTAACATCCAAGTCATTCTGTACTTTCCCCAATCACAGAGACCAGAAAAATCTCAGTTTGACACTTACGACATTGCACTCTTGTACACAGCTGCTAGGATGACCTAAAATTCGACGTGACCTCCGACCTGAGCGTGAGCTTCTGGCAGGTATATTATGATCTATATAGAGCAACGATACATAAACTGGTGCAAGATGTGTGGTCCAGGCATCAATATCTGGCTGAGTACCTTTATTAAGAAAAAAGGTGTCTTAGATTACGATAGGTAGGACTTTCTGTCAGGAGAACTAACTAGCACCCGTATGGAACGAATCGGCTTCACGTTTTGAGGCAGATCACGTACAGTGGACAGGCAGAGAGGTCCTTTTCAGTATACAGCAGGAGCTAAGCAAGAAGAAGAATGAAGAGGAAATCGAGAGGTCGTCCAACGCCCCGTGTCTCAGAAACACGAGACGATAGTGAGCAGCCATCAACATAGTATGGAGAAAGGGACATAGGTTGCAAGCGTGACTATGAAATGAAGAGGTTGGCTCAGGAGGGGAAGACTAATGATTCAAAGAAAAAAAAATGGAGAAACGACGATAAATCACCTAATATGAATCAGGAAGGAAGTGAGGTCCTCGCTCAGCGTATAGTCTTGCTCGAAGGATTTAAGGGGCTCCTGAAAGGTTCAAAATCGCGAAAGGTATAATTTTTACTTTTTTGCATTTTACAAATCTGTAGACTTCCTCTCTTCCAATTGATGTGTAACATATTCAGTTCAGAAGATTACAAATATTTTAAAAATATTTTGAAATATGTTCTCTATGGGGGTGATCCACTGTGGCGCTGTTAAACTGCTGTCAAATGTTCTTCTCATGATTCTACTTGTTCATCATGTATATTTTATAGATGTGAGAGAAAATTAGTGTTACAAAATAGGCGTTGCGGCCAACATGTGGTATTTCGATACATATAGCTCGCTTGAGTTTCGTGTCTTTCATGTTTGTTTACTCTTTTGTAAGCATGAAAATATTCGTAATGAATTCTGTTCACTGAAGTCTCTGTGTTATTGATGGATAATCACGGGTAAATGTAAAGCGACTACGAGTCCTCTGAAGGCTTTTAAGAAAAGAAGAAATGTTCGAAAAGCAAAGGTAGGTGCTATTACCGTAAACAATAACGACGATAACCAAGCGTATGATTATAACCTTGCTGCTACACCTGCCCATTGCAACTAAAGTGAGAAAGTACTTCGTAGAGAAAGCTTGGTTCAGCTAGTGAAAAGTATGAATATTTTGTGGGTGAATCGGATCCAAATGAAATAGTTGATATGCCAGTTCTCAACGGAATGTTTTCAAACTGATAATATGTATACAGTGTAGTGAAGTTGATCTGGAGCTCTCTATAAAAAATCACGTATAACTTGCTAGTGAAATGGAACTGAAATTTGGTAAGTGTTCATACATTACCATTTTTGGGACAGTGTTGCAGTAACTCCAAATGAAGGAAGAGGTAGCAAAATCTATGAAGACAACATTACATTTTTTTATACCTAGCATTCAATTTGTAAGGATGCTACTGCCGGAGCATTTTTCTGTGGCATGATGAATTTTCCAAATCCCCCAACCAAGTTTACGAGCTGTAATACATACAAAGGATCTAAAGTATAAGAAGACCCTAGAGAATTTATGAGAATAGTTATGGAAGAGACAGTAATAGAAAACAGTTGTAACATTTACTTGACTGCGGCATTCGATGGTACCAGCAATAAAGGGGGACATACATCTCTTCGTGGAGTACTATTTGCCACCAGTATGCGCACGGAAAGTTTTAGATGTGACAGTAATATCTAAATATTGTAGTTATCCGCAAAAAAATAAAGGCACACATGAAAGTAATTGCAAAGCTAAGTATAGAGGCAGTAGTGGAGGAACGGAAGTGGCCTGGTGTTGCTAGTATACAGTATTTTAACGTTATGCTGCTTGTGACGAAGTGCGATGTGTGAATTAACTTGGTGACGGTGATTCTAAAAGTTTCGAACATATTCAAGAGGTTATGCCCAATGTGATGATGTTGTAGTGCAGAAATCTGTGTGTATTGGACGTGTGTAGAAACGCATGGGATCAAGACTTCGCCCGAAGGAAAACTTCGTACAAAAAACAAAGACTCAGTTTTGGTAAAGGCTGGATAGGAAGGGAAGGTTAACTAACAGAGTAACTGACAAAATACAGAACTATTATTGAATGGCTATTAGGCAAAGCACACGCAGTGTCGATGGAATGAAGAACGCTGTTTGATCCCTTTTTTTTTTTTTCATACTGTTTCGACTGATGAAAGACCCCATCATTACTTGTGTCGCAAAAGATAAAACATTTCCTGTGAGTAGAACAAGGGACCGCTAACTAGTGAAGTGTACACACATAAATGTAGTGTTCCTGATGTGCTAATAAAGGTGATAAAACCTATTTTCAGAGCATTAGCAGTACTTGACCTGTTGAGAAAGTGTGTTCATGGAAAAACTCTAAACCACAATGAAAGTGTAAATAATGTTATATGGTCAAGAATCACCAAGGCGGTGTTGGTGACAATAGAAACCCCTTCACTTTGGTATGTATGATGCGGTTGCTACTTTCAATGATTGAAACATTGTAATGTGCAAAATATTACGAAATATGTGAATGAAGTTAGGTTTCAACATGGTACGAACGATCATTGCTTTAGACAAGGAACGTCTTCGGGTGTAAATAGCTTAGAAATACAAGCCAGAGTAAACAAGAGGAGGACAAAGAGAAAGCTGAAGGAGGAGTTTGCAGAATATGAAGATAATCCATCCTGTAGACGTGAAATGTGCTAAAAAGGTAATCAAAATTTCGTCGCTCCATTTCCAAAAGTCTCATTTTTTCACAAATTAAATGTTTTTACGGGATCTACCAAACCAATTTGCTTCAAATGTTCAGGAAATGTTAAATTTATAAACAAAACATCACACAAAATGTAGTGAATTTCATTACAATAGGAAAAAAGGAATCTGTAACAACCGAATTCAACTTATGAAAATATGTGTGTTACGATGTAGTCAATATTCGAATAAATAGCCTGTAAAAATTTCAACTTCCTAAATTAAATACTTTCTGAGAAAACATGTAATTTATAAGCGCTCTTTTAACATTGGGAAGATAGGGCTTTCCGGAGCCCCTTAAGTAAATTCCAAGAGATTTTAATGGATATTGAGGTGAACTTAGAGAATTCGTACACAATTTGGCCTAGCATTCGAACTTACTCTAACCCACAGTCCTAAAGTGCTGTTACAATTAAAAAAAAAAAAGTAGGATTACGGGTGCTGGAAGTAAAGTACTCGCATACAATTTCACACCAACGTTACAAGATATGAACTGAATTCGAGTCTAGTACTACGAGCTAAAACGTGCTTTCGATTACATTGCATGCCAGTTATTTTCTAGTGGGTAGAACAGCCGAATGGACAAGTCACATGGACACATTCATGCACCAATTTCGAGACGCCACTCTTCGAGTGATAGAGGAATCAGACATACCGGGAAATCAAGCTCTAATTGTAAAGATGGCGCGAGCAGTGTTCATACATGGAATTGAATGAGAGAGGATTAAAACGGTCTTGATAGCAACGGGAGAGCATCTAACGTTAGCCCACGCGGTGGTTCTAGCATTAACAGAGGAAGCTTTCAACGCCTCTTGTATAGAAAAATTAGGTGAATCCAGTCACCCATGTAATTACTGTTTTAAATTTAATAGAAGAAGCCAACATGCAATTAACTGCACTATGGAGGACACGTTAGAAAAATTGAGTGCCTGTAGCCGAGTTCTAGTGGAGCAGAGGAACCGACACCCCATCCTTTGTCGGGACGGGGAAGGATGGAGGAAACACTATGCAGACCAATGGTGACTCATAGATGCGACCAATGGTAAGTATGCGACCAATGGTGAGTCCTCGATGTGATATTGAGTCCATTCCGGGCCATGTGATAGGGCAAGACTTGTAATACGTTACAGTTGTAAAGAACCGTGACACTTAGCTCGATAGCGTAATACCAAAGATAGTCTAGGAAATAAGACGATTCAGCAACTGGAAAACGAAAATAAGAAGATTCAGCAACTGGCAAACGAAAAATGGCACGAATATGTAGCTGACCCCGGCTCAAAAGCTGTACTTAGTTGACTGCAAGGGCTGGAATGATTTCGTGATTGTAAGGTGAGAGCAGGGAAACATGAGAACAGATTAGCGTATTAAAGGATATAGCATCGACGAATAGGGTGGACAGTGACGCCGACGAAAGGATAAAGCTTTAAATGGTCACGAAAGAAGTAATACATACGCGCGGAGCCATGATGCCAACGCTCAGGATAGATAAAGATGTGTGTGTGTAACATAAGTTTCATGTGGTGGAGGACGAGTTAGATGTCACATATGAAGGAATCTTAGCAGCTGCTTCCGCGAGAGTTTAAAATCAATCATGGAGTAGGTAACAAAGACGCTATGGGTCGATGGCAGACGAAACAGGAGCCGAACTATCGAATCTCGCGGACCGAGAGAGAACCGCAAAGAGTGGAACAGTGTCTCATGAAATGACTATTAGAGACCCGAGAGAAACTGGCCGCGAAGGAGAATGTGACACCGGAGCCCAGAGTCTACGTATAATCTACATCCATCCAAAAGTGCGACTAGAGACCCCCGGAGTGAGAACGAGAAGAATAATTAGCAATAAGGCGCCGCATCTAAGGGAAATAAGGAACAAAGATGAGTAACAGAAAGAAAGGAAAGAGTCTGTGTGAGGTTACATGGACAGCCCCACGAGAAGAAAAGATTTTAAGGGTTAAAGTACTGAATACATATCTGACGGAAGGAATAATGTAGAGGCAGAAGTACAAACGTGTGTGTATTTGCTTGCAGCTATGGTGACCGTGTAGAATACCCTTTGCAGCATGAGTGCTTTGAAAATCAGGGATGAAAAATTTGTACTGCAATGTCGCAAAGTGGAGATAGAAGCAGTACCTGTTATGGAGGAAAGCGAGAAACACCACACATGTAATATTGTTTCAATGAACGAAGATACAAGGTTGCGAATTAGCAGGATAAAGGAAGTGGTTCACAAGGATCACTTAATGGAGAAAGTATCCCGATTATTGGATAGTTTATTGCATTTTATGATATATTTCACCTGCTCAGGTATGTATTAAAGTCCACTGACACGATGAAGCATTAAATTAAGTTGAAGAGGCGCAAACTAAAAAGAAAAATATCTGACCATATCGACTACTAGATGCTGATAAGGAACGAGATACAGCAACGTTACGGGAAAGTATTAATACGCCGAGCTCACGTGGGTGGAAGTTTCCTTTACTGACGTTTCCGAAGGAGATGGGCGCTTCAGGGAAGTGAAAGTGGAGAACAGCTGCGGATTACCGAGGTTATTAGTACTGTATTTCCGCTACTATGATGGGATTTTAGATAACTTAGGAAAATCCAAGTACTCTATAATTTTAGACTGTGCAGTGGGTTACCACCAGATACTTTTCAAAGAGGATGATACAGACGAAACAGACTTATCGACTCCAGAAGCTAATTTCAAATGCAGAAGTTGATTGATGGGAATAAAAGTAGAGCCATTCTTAACAGACTGATGAACACACTGTTCAGCGGACTTCAGGAACTCATGGTGTTCATATAACTAAATGTTGTGGTCGTGGCTGGAAGTACGTTAGAAGGACTTAGTGCCAGAATTGGAGAAGGTCTGAGAGGTCCCGGTTGTACAATTTAAAATTGCAGGTTGACGAGTGTGATTTCCTATGGGCAGAGGTAACTTAATTAGAGCATGTAATTATGACAGAAGGATTAAAACCCTACTCACACAAAATGAACATGATAAAAAACTGTTGAAGAGCCAATAACACGAAGCAGTTTAAGAAGCTTTATAGGGATCTTTCCATCTTACCGTTGTTCTATGTACGATTTCTGTCGGATAATAAACTGATTGGTCTGGCATCACTAATAACCGCTCATTCCATCTTTGGTGCACCTGCTCCGAATCATCATGCATGTATGGAATCACAGAGCAATGACCTCCCTTCACAGTATTTTTCTTCCACAAATTTGTCATCATACTCTTCTCGGATCTTTTATAGATTGTCAGACACAGCTTTTCGCCTCTCTGAATATTCTCTACTTATGTGCTCTGTGAGATGCGCTTTTCTATGAACTGTATCGTCCTTCAATATTGCATACAACAGCTTTAAAATACCGTTCTCTATCAAATTTGTCATTTAACTTGGTTCCTCGTTGTTTACCTCTCTATATTAATTTTGCTCTGTCTCAGTATTATTTAGCTTTCTTTCTGAACTCCCCATTCTACAGTTAATTTCCTCTCTTACCTGCTATGAACTTATTGTCATTTATTACGGACATAAAAATACCTGACAGATTAATTTACGAATTCCGCTGCTCTGTCGAACTCAGCTATATCCTTACCTCAGTTTCACCGAAAATAAAACAACAAGATCAGCGCAGAACTGATAAGCGACGTGAAGAAGATACAAATGCCGGCAATATGAAACGCTGGAGATCATAGTTGAAACAGTACTGTGATAACCATATTTAGGTAACATATAGCGTGCACTCATGCATATTGCTCGCAACTGCTAACTACTTGCCATTCCATTACGTTAATAATAACATGGTGCTGTTAAGTTAGAAACGCAATGTCTCAAAGCAGAATAAAAATATTGGCATTTAAAAACCAAATTATGAGGAACGAGCAGTTAATGACAAAACGTGCCCCACCTTAGGAGCCAAACTAATGTACTGGTAGAAAATTTTAGGGCGTATATTATTATTAAATTGCACTTGAGTGTGACATTTGTGTGTTAAATCAAAGAAATTACAATGTCTTGAAGCGCACTGGAGTGCGCCACAAGTACCGGGTGCTGGTTGGTTGGCTGATTTAAGGGGTGGGGTGGGGAGGGAGGCACCAAACAGCGAGATCATCGGTCTCAACGGATTATGGATGGGGAAGGAAGTCGGCTACAATTAAATTCAATTACTCACAGAGATGCAAGTGGGCTGTAATTATCGTATGTCAGAGAAACTTGTTAAATATTTTAATGCGTTAATGCGGAACCGACTTGAGCTGGAAATAAATTACTTCCAAATTTGGTCACCTGGTGCCAATCTGCCACTGTGAATACAAGAAAGACGGACAGATATGTTTCCAAACGTAATGAAATAGGAATGGGACGCGGGCAGAATAGGTCAAACAAATGAGTAACGCATAACGTTGATTTTATTATTAACCACCGCTCATGCATTTCGTTCAGTATGAGCACCGGAGACGGTGACAAGATGCTATACAGAGCCAGATCTGCACATGTTGGTCAAAACTGAAACTAATTTTTTCAAGCGTAAATTAGTTCCGCATTAACTCATCTACCAAGTTTTACTACCATAAGATAATTACAGGACCTCTGTCAGTGCATGAATTTTCATAACCAATTCGTATATTAAATTAAAATGAATGACAATATCTTCATCTGCACTTGAGGGCGGCAGTTGCTAAGTATGTAAAAGGATTAGTAACATCAGCCAGAGATTAGTCATTCCTGTTTATTGCTAGAAACAGAAATATCTTTGGACCACGGTTATTGAAACAGAACTTTCAAGTTGCGTTTACTCAGAAGAAGGGTAATTTGTTCATTATCAAGATTGTGAACGTCGTTACCAGAGAGTTTAAATCGTGGATGCTAAGTCATAAACGGGACAGGCAGGTGGATTCAGATGACAACTGTAGTGCGCTTCATGGGGTGCCCATCAGGCCGTTGCCGGCTCGGAGGAACGCGTGGTGCAGGTGGCAGACAGCCTCGGCAGCGACGTGTAGTCTCCGGGCTAGGTGTGTCTTTCGGCAGCCGGATCAGGGGATGTCCCGCATGGGCGACGCGATGGAAAGCGCTCCGCAAGTCTCCTTTTTCCGTCTGGACGACAAGTGTCTTTGTATCCGGCTCGATCACAAGTCTCTTACAGGTCGATGTTTTCACTTTTTCTGGAGCTCTTTCCCTGGACGGGATGGACGTGGCGACACACCCGATTTGAGAACTTATATTCTTCTTGCAGTCATAAACATTATGGCATGGAAGTAAATTGATTTACAGGTAATCATCGAAATGCGTATAGAACTTATATAAGAGCATTATTAAGGTTGGAGATCAGTACATAACGACAAAAACTGATAGGTCTCTGGTCATATATTTGTTTTTATTCTACACTAGTAGATTTTAGAATAAAATGCTACAAAACATGAATAAGATGTAAGGATCCGTTTGCAATGGGTTTTACGTAAATAACGATATAAATGCCTTCATGCCGATTTTCACTCATTTTACTAGTTTCTCATAAAACCACTTATTCTGCTGTTCACAAACTGAATCATTTTAGCTAAATCCATTCCCTTTTCTTCAGACAACCTAGATTCACACTGCAATGTTTCCAACAGAACCTGTTGAATATTAGTAGGTATCAAGTTCCCCTTTAAGATACAATGTTCCATATCTTCATGTTTCATAACTCTTCAGTTGCATTAAGAGTTCGTCGAACTTGCAGTACCCCTAGCTGTCCAAATTTTGTAATTTCATTGTAACTGCACATACGAATTTCCGAGTTATGCCCTTGCCTCTTGATTGCGTCAGCTTTCATAAAATCCATAGGATTCTTTGCTTTTCGGTGTAGAGTTCTATCTACAGTTCTTTGTATATATTATTGGGAGCACAACTGAATTTGGCGTTATAAAGATCACACGTAGAACATGTGACATTTGACAAACAATTAAACTTTAGTTTGGGGAATCAGTCTTCATGTTGCTTCTGAAATTCATTGAATAAACGAAAAACAATCAAGTATTTTTTAAATATTCTTTTTGGTTTGCCCTCGAAGAATGTCTTTCTTGGCATGATATGGCGTTAATACTATCGACAAAGAACTTTTTATTTTCTTCCGTATATTTCCGGTGTTTTTTCTTATTTCCTAGCTTTTCGTCATTCAAAATCTCATCACTCTGCTTCAACTGTGTTAACATCTGAACTCTTCTTCTGATCAAACTGTGAACCTCACAAAATATTTCTTTATAGACTCCTATAAATTCTCCCACATGAACAGGTAATGTGTGGCACATCGTTACTGCTTCCTTCTTTGGTATCATCGATTGTTCAGCACCTTCATCTGTAAACAGCTGACCAGTTTCATTACTGTCATTATTTACTTTTGATCTAGGCATCTTCAGTTTGTAAATACGTATATGAGACATTACATAAGTGTTTTCCTTTCCTTATCATTTAGTGAGTCTAAATCAGTAAGCAACTTAAGATGCTGGTTATTTGAAAGCTATCTGCATTTGAATTGACATTTACAGGAAACATGAAAGAGTGTAGAAGTATGTACAATAACATTTTAAATCAACATACTTTGTTCTTTAGAAGCAATTATTAGTTACATCCATTTTAAAGGATGGTAAATTTCGACATGAAATTAGTTTCAATAAGAAATGGAATGCATTAAAATACGTGAACAGTTTTTATGTAGGTTACAAGCCCATACGGTTCTTGGGAGCCTCTGTAGCTGGAATCACAATATTATTTTCTGGAGTCCATTCCTTTCCTTCGCTGCGTAGTTACTTCCGTTCACTTTGAACACTACCTTCATCTCTCTTCCTCCGTTCTGGTGCAGTTTTCCCTTCCACTTTGTAGTATTGGTATTATTTATTGTATTAATTACTGCAGCACAGCCCTGTTGTAGCAAACAAACCATAGAGCTACTTCAGTTATCACAAAATCACCTAACGGCGCCCCAAGACACTGACTGTGAACCTGCGGTTGACATATGACTCATTATTTGAACGTCGACCTTGGTGGTACATATATCAGAATATATGTAGTGGGCGTGGCGAATACAGCAGATATTCACAAATAAATCAAATTTTCAGTTTTTGGCCCTTGACCTGTTATTTACTTATATTTCCACAATTATTGTTCATAATCGTTGTTAAATGTTCTGTTCCGCCTAAAATTCTCCCGGGGTGGACGGCTACATGCAGATCTTATTACAGTGGAAGTCGTTCATCGGGCAAGCTCCATTCGCCAGTTAAGTATAGGTATCATGTGTTCTGTAATTTTGTCACACACTCTTACTCCTCTGCTGAAATATCTGAATTGGATTGTAGATGGAGCACAAATTCGGAGTGTCCCAAGAATGGGGAAGCAAATCGGCCATGCCCTATCAAAGGAACAGTCTGTGCATTTGCGATTTATGGTAAATCTAAATCAGGATAGCCGGACGCTAATTTGAACTGCCGTCCTCTCGAATACGAGTCCACTGTGCTGTCCAATATGGTACGTCACTCGATTCACACATCCAGCACATTCCCTGTACGCCAGAAATCCCATCCGATCTTCCCATTCATTTTAAGTGACTTCATTTCCCAATCGAGGTGTCAATGGCAATAGCAATAAACAAGGGTGAAGCGCAGCGAGAGCGGGAAAGAGGAGATGGAAAGAGGAAAGGCGGGAGAAATGGACATACAGATGGAAAGAAGGAGATGGACTTGGAGTGGGGACGAGGAGATGGAAAGGTGGAAATATATAGGGTGCAGCAGGAGATTGACAGAGAGAGGGGGGTGGGGGGGGGGGGAGCAGCCGCGAAGATGAATGCCACAGTAAAGGAGGCGAAGAAGATTAGGTGGTGTTCTAAATACCTTTACGTATTTAGCAGTTGCGAAGCACTGCTGGTTGTGCTAGTGTTCTTATAAAATTCAGCCATTGCCCAGGTGATGTCACCTAGTATTGCTAGGAGACGTCCCTACACTCAGGAAGTTCGTAAGATCTTGTCATGATTCTGCGTTTTCAGTCTTTCGTAAATATGATCTTTTGTTTGAAGTATCTCTTCTTGGTATTTGTGTCAGTAGTATCATTCGACTTTAGGGCATGGGTGGTATATCGAATGACTAATGACACATCTCAGTGATATCCATAGTAAATCAGATTATTTTTCCACGCTTGGGAATGTATTTCCCTTTACGTGGAATCTACTAGGTCCGCAATATCGAATTTCGTCTTTGCTTATTATTAAAAATTCTTTAAATCGCAAAATAACTAACACGTGTCTTATTCTTTAGGGTTACATGTCATCTGTCATTTCTTCCAGCTGAGTAATTTTCTGAGATTTTTTAGCACCTCGAAGCTGACCCTCAGTAAGACTCCCCTTGTACACAATGTTATCAATAACATACTTGCAAAGTCCTTATTTTGCATTTCGTGCCGAAATCCGATTCTATGTTAAATGTTTTTGCCGCATCTGTTAAAGCTAACTAATTGCTAAATATTAAATTTCGAGCTGCAAATAACTTCTATCTGCTGTTAATCCGTTGAACGAACGACAAAGTAATAAAAGCTGTGTTATTGCGGCTGTGTAAGCTCAATAATCGAGCAGCGACAGAATGCTGTGTCTGCTCTCGTTATTATATTTATTATCTGCTGTAATGAAATTTCGCTGTTAGTACATCAGTACTCAAAGATATGTTATTTCGTTTTGCACTAGAACTGATGATACGGTACTACATGGGTCACCAACTAGAATGACGATTTTCATAATTAATACTAAGATCTTCAAACAAATTGGTAGCTACAGCTATAGATATCGAAATGATGGCGCAAGTCTCCAGATGTAGTTAATTCCAAATGAATATTTCTGTGTTACTGTAAGACATTACTGCAGGTGACCTTCATCAGTCACAGCTCCGTAATTTGTCTTTGGCCTCTTACGCTGTATTGTAGTGAACTTGGACTGGAGGGTAGGGTCCTGACCTAATTTCCCCTCATTCTTACCCCACCCCGTTGGGAAGACCTGTGCCTACAAGGTACAATTCTACTGGTCAACGTGGGAGCCATCATCTTGCTGCACAAATAACCTACCCCATCATCCACGCAATGCTTCCCTCGAGCAACGACGGTTATGGAATCCTTACGACTGAGACCTTTGGTAAATTACAGATGGGGGTAATAAGGAACCCGAACGGGGGTTGAGGCAACGTATGCCCCCTACCACTATAGATCTCCAGCCTAGTTTTTAAATTGAATAGAATGTGACGTAGTTATGGTAGTATTTGCAAATAATAGTAATGGTAATATTTGCAAAACACTGGTTGTTTGAGCCCGGACGTGACCAATCTCATTTGACGCGATTACTGCAATTTTTGATGATAAAATGTTTATTTTGTATAATTTTCAGTTGTTCTTGCTGCTTGCAAGATGAAAAAAGTAAGCGATCAGTTGTGAAGTTATTCATTGTTTCTCCCACCAAGGTTCGTGTCACGAGCCCTCACATTTGTCAGTACGAACAAAATGTTAACTAAAACAAGAAAAACACTGTTCATAACGTTTCAGGGGCGAACCAACGCATCCGCCATATCTATACCGAAATGAAAGCCATTAACAGTTTATTAAAATTGCAGGCATTTAGTGCGAGAACGAAAATTATTGCGAGAACCTAAGTAGGTCGACTAGCATCTTGCGTTCGCTTAATCTATTGTAAAGCCACGAAAATTATTCAAGGTGCTTCAGCACACTTCTGAGCTGAAATTCTGTAATCCGGAAATAACACTATGTTTAATTGCAAATCACCATCAGAGATAAGTACAGAAGAGTTCATAAATGTATAGAAAAAGTCGCCGAACCCTGTATTATTGGGCTGTGAACAATGTTTTCGAATTCTTTTCGAGTGAGATTCATGAAATAGTCGGCAGTCCCAGACAACGGTTCACGCGAAGCGAACTACGGTTCACACGAAGCGAATTTCTTCTAATTACGAACAGTCTAAATTTATTTCAGAGTTCCCTGCTATCGTCACCACATTTCAACGCTGCTCTCAGTTTTTATATAGTTCAATGATTTTCTCAAGAACATTTTTATCGCTTATATTGTCGATATCCTCCGTCTTTATATCACTAATAAGCACCAAAAAATGAAACTAATTTCAGTTTTATATACAAAATTACATCTATTTGCTATTTCTGTCGCTGCTTTTAGCGGCTTTTTTTCCCAGGAACTTCACTGTTTCATGTGCAGAATATTGATTCCGGCCTGTAGTTTGAAATACGAAATATTCACAGAAAATCTATTCAAACAGTTAGGTAGTACTCACTGAGCTCTATCCATTGTCACTACGCTTGTCTGAGTAACTTAAGTCGTTAGTGAGTTATGAACGCTTTATAACTTTTAAACTAGATCTTATGGCAAGGATGCGTCTTCACTCGCGCATTAGCCTATTTTTTTGTCTTTAAAACTGTGTGACCAGTTTATTGTCACTGATCTGGTTCACTTTTACACAGGACTTCCCCATTGCGTGTTTAGAGCACCAGGTTAGCTGACCTGCACTCCGGATTTCTCGTAATTTTAGGCCGCCAGTCATCGAGCGTCAAAGGTGCTGCCACCTATTGACAGTCCACATTGCCCCACTCAAAGGTAAGAATGTTTTTTCTCGTACAGGAAGAGTATAGGCCAAGAATCGATAGTCTAGTGCCTGTTTGTGTTCTCAGTTGTATGTCAGGTATGTATCGACCTAAGGATTTAGCTAGGCCTCCCACACGATATGTCCCCTATTTTAAATGTCAACGCGTCGAATATATTTCACCTTATAATATTTTTGTGTGTCACAAAGAGGCTTGGTGATCCATCATTTCTGTGTAGTTACCCAGCCACAGCAATCTGGCCCTTTTGCTGTAACGTACTTTATTTTTTCTGGTTTTTCTCGTGTGTTTCATCAACATTGTTTGGTTGGTCTTTCAATATTCTCTCAATGTCAGGGTTATTTTATAATTATTGGTTTTAATTAAAGCTTTGTTTTAAAATTTGACGTAATTTATCAATGGATTTTCATCAACTTCATCTCTAATTATTTCATGCAGGGGTGCTACTGACCTCTCCCTTAGCGCTCTAAAACGCCAAATACTGACACCAATCAACAAACTCAGAAATTTTTCGATCCCTACTTCCAAGTGTATGGACCACGTGGTAAATAACATTGTCATTCATTCATATGCTTTCTGAAAACTTTCATTCTTGTGTGCCTAAACCATGTTATACAATAATTTAAATACAATGACTCTCTTGTATATTAAATTATGTTTTATGACGTAATTCTAAAGATAGCTTCTTATATACTATTACTTTTCATGTATGTCAACAGGCCAACCAAGTACAATAGGAAGAACGTGTAATGAAACTAACTAATTGCTATTACAGCAACAAAAACGAAGATGCTCTTAACACAAAGATTTTATAAATCCTGCTATTATTTTACCTTAACCCATCATCCCTATACGCCGTGTACACATTGGTTGCTTTCATCAGTCACCTCTATAAGTTTCCATTCTTTGGTTTCTGCAATCCCTACAGATTCGTTGGTTTCAGGACATCAGATAATTTTTATAAGTGTACTAGTAACTCTCTGCTGTTATATAAACTTCTTTAGTTGCTAAAATACCATTTAGCGCCATTTTTCACTCTATCGCATTTCGTTCTACAGTCATTAAATATTAATTACACGAAATATGTGTTTTATAAAAGGCAACTACTCCTAACAGCGCTGCATTAATAATTTTTTTCACTATTCTGCTCTTTGAAAGTGTTAAATTTGTATGACACGCTATGTCTCCTGGATACTCTCATTAATTTATATTGTCACACGATTCCAGATGCTCGTTACCAACATATTTAAATGTATTTACTTGTTCTAATTGTGCGGAACTATTTAACTGAGTATCTGCTTTAACTTCGGCTTTCGGCTTTTATATAACTGTAACTGATCTGCTTCTGCTTCTAGTAAAGTATAAGTCTTCTCTAGTTTTTACTAAATTTGTTGAGCCATTGTTGTGTGGTTTCCTTGCCCACAGATTAACTGAGGCTTATATCTAATGGTCCTCTTTTATCTGCTTTAGAACAACGAGTTCAAAGTAAACGACACTGCGTTTGTACTCTTCTGTATTGAGTTGCATGTAAGATATATATTTGTTTGGATTTGTTGTTGCGTCTTGTAGGTATACGATTAACTATTATCATTTAAGACTTTCTGCTCAAAACGGAAAGAGACACAAAATTAAAAATTATTCCAGGTGAAGGTAGAACATGGACTATCAATGGTTTCTAAGACTGTAAGAACAAAGATAGCAGAAGAAGAACGAAATATACCTTGAGAAGACAGATGGCAGAAAATGGTGCCAATTATCCAAGAAACACTCCAACGATTGAAACAAAGAATTTCTGACGAGCGAAAGATCGGGGTTGTTCTGGAAAACAATTTAATAATCAGTTTACTACTAATACCAAATTAAAGCGTAAATACCTCACATACCCATAGAGGCCTGCTCTGCAACCCAGAGCACTTCGTTTCATTTTTTCATGCAAAAAATAAAACACAAATAAATAAAACCTGCTTACCCATTTAGGCTCTGGTGAGGTACAACACAAACCATATTTGCTTTGCACCAGTCACCACTGCCAGTATTTTCCAGGCATTTATTCCGCATTCGTTAAAAGTCTTTAACATCATTCTCGAAATATATTCACCTGTGTGTGGACCTGACATCTCATGGGTATCAAATGTAGTGTTTTCTTTTATCGGCACTGAAATAATAAGATGTAACTCCCTCCTACACTGCACTTTTGTCAGTCCAAAAGTATATGTTTAACTGTCGAATTATGAGTAACTTCAATTAGGTTTTCGACAGTTCTCTTAACTGTATGTCTCGATAGTACTTCAGACTACTGCAATGACTTTAACCAGATTTTTAAAAGCTTGTGCGTCTTTACAAACAATGCACAAATTTGCTTTAGAAGAGCATACATCTTCCGTTTCTATAAATGAAATATATTCTGAGATATTTAGGTGAATTGAACAAAAGATAGGTTTCTTTTTACCACCTCTGAGTAACTTCCGGTATCTTTTCGACCGTCGTCTTTAATGTATGTGTCGACGGTACTTCGGACTGCCGCAGTGACTTTAACCGGATTTAAAAGGACTTTTGCTTCTTTACAAACGATGTGCAAATTTGCTGTAAACAAGCATACACCTTCCGTTTCATTTAATGAGGAATATTCTGAGATATTTAGATAACATGGTTTCAATAAAAAATACTAATTTTAATTTATTCGCTAATAAGTAGTTGACTTTACGGCAACATCTGTGTCGTCTCTAGGCGTGTTTTTCCCCGTGAATGTACGGAAAATAGCGACTTAAGATCACCTGTAATATGTGAAAAACATTGACAATTTTTCATGTGGAATGCATTGAATGAAGAGGACAAAGACAATAAGCACGATCTGTTATCTGTGTAGATAATGACAAACGAAGACAATTTATACTCTGTTAATTTTCATTTGTCTTATTATAGAGAAGACATTGTACCTTCTCGATTAGTACCACCGACCTAGCAAGACGCATTCTTCCTACGTTTCGAATTAAGAGGTCTCTTATAATTGTAATATTAGTCAATTTATCTATATGTTTTTCGGAGTACAAAATGTTATTTCTTGCTATGAAACCCTCTTTAGTTTATCGAAGAATAGTGTCTTTCCCTGCGTTTATTAAAAAGTGTTATTAGTAACGATCTTATCTATTGTTCTCCGCCATTACGTTCGGTGCAAATTTTCGAGTAATTACGGTTCTTCTACCGAAGATATTTGTGAATGACTAATCAGTTTATGCATTTATGAATGTAATAAATCATATCCCACATTATTTTCATTTTCTGATGCAAACTTTGCAGTACTGGGTCACTAAAGCCGAGTAGCTTACTGTTTTTTTACGTAGGCGCCATTACAGAGAGAGCTATAACTAATATAATATACTTCTCGGAATTAAAATTGACAAACCAATGTGATATTAATAAATATACATACATTCGAACCCTACCGTCTCAACCCCTGAGACAAAAAGGGACCATGCTCATATACTGTTTTCGCTTTGGTGTGCTATAACGTATCTGCGCCATGTCGTAGCTTTGGTAGAAGAGAACAACTATAATCAATGATTTAGCACACCAAAGTGTTGTGTGTAATAAGCCTGTATTAACATTTTTGCCATATGTACAGTTTAAAAGATTGTAAAAAGATCTGTGATAAAAATAATTAACTATCATCCGTTTAAAAAATTCATAAACGCGTTACATTTATACTACACGCAGAGCATTCATTCACATTTTTAGACGCAAACACTGTGTATTGTTAAAACGACTAATATTTCTATTTTGTCGCTTTCGGTGATCATTACGCACCCTGATATGAGTCAACAAACAACGGCGTCTGGGAGATTTTCTTTCTTTCGTTCCATCCATCATTTCATCTTCCTTTTGCCAAATATCACTCCACTCAGTATCCGTATGACGCCACTGGACAGGAAATGACACGATGGCTGGTACATATCCATTGGGACTTTACAGCGCGGATAAGGATTTTTTTTTTAAGTAAGTAAACTGACACAATCTAAAAGTTGTTATGCACACTATGGTTGAGTTACTTTCTTAAGCGAGGTAAAAGTAGTGTGCTTCGTACATTTCTAAAAAGTAGAACGAAATGCTCCTAAAATAAAAAAATTGGCTGTGAATCTAATTATTTTGCATACATGCTCGTAGTCAACCCGGTGGGAAGAAGCAGAACGACTAGAGCTTAACGTATCATAAAAAACAGGGTCTTTACATACGGCTCGCAAGGGGATGTATACAAACTTATCTATCTGGAAGTCACTAACCGCGCTGAATAATTCGTGGCTATATAAAATGGTCAGTTTAGGAGTCACAAGAACTGAGGACACTGTCTACCCTGAAAATGATCTGGGTTTGAATATTGACACGTTAATTGAAAAATAATAATATAAAATTAAACTGAAAAATCTAGCAGTAATCCTATATGAAAGAAGAAATGGTGAGTAATAACAACAATTTCTAAGATAATACAAAGTACTCAGGTCTGCGACAAATTGTTCAGAAAATAAAGCAGTTTTTGTCTATATGAAATGTTTATGATCCCCTATAGATTGCTTGAGGTAATTGTAAATTTTTAAGCTATTGTAGTAATTTTCAGTCCAAACTCAGGTTTGATGCTGATGTCCATGGCAATTTATCCTACTGAAATATCTATTTCTCTGCATAGCTATAGTAAACTACATCCATATGTATCCGCTTAAGTATTCCAGGCATAGTAGAATCGACAATTTTTTCCATCCACGCTCATTATCAAATTTTATAAGCGTTAAGAAATGCTGTATCAAACTACCCTTGCGATCGTTGTCTATGGTGTTATCACTACAGCAGTTTCATACATACTTTTCTCTTATGACTGAATCTACTACCCTCTCATTGCACAGCGAAGGTATTCAGGGAATTATGACGATTATGACTGATATATTTTGTAGCTTATGCTATAAAGGTACAGTGGTTGTGAGTAGAGGAGCAGTGTAGGAAGTGGCCCAACTCGCTAACACCTGCAGTAGTACTCGGGGAGTGGACATAGTATCAGCTACCACAGAATGGCTGACATCAGCATCAGGCAATCGTGCACCGACAGCATCCCTCCACTTCTTCCTGGCAAAGTGAACCGCCCACCCCTTGCGCAATTTTAATTTTTATATTTAGACTATGTGCCACTATCATTTGCTTTCTGTACCTTGTCATGTATGGAGCACTGACAGCAGCAGAAGTGATCAGTCAGAAAGACGAAGACTGTTAGCAAGTATTGTATCCATACACATTTAATTATTATTACTATCTCTTTCATTGTACTCAGGGCATTGTCAGACTTAATGTTATTCAGCTTTGCTGTAGCTCATACATATATCACACAAACAGATGAACAGAATAATTTCTATTCTCCGTTTGCGTAACACCAGCTGGTTGATTTGGATGTTGTTTTTGTGGTCTTCAGTCCTGACTTTGTTTGATGCAACTCTCCATGCTACTCTATCCTGTGCAAGTTTGTTCATCTCCCAGTACGTACTGCAGCATACATCCTTCTGAATCTGCTTAGTGTATTCATCTCTTGGTCTCCCTCTAAGACTTTTAACCTTCGCGCTGCCCTCCAATGCTACATTTTTGATCCCTTGATGCCTCAGAACACGTCCTACTAACCGGTCCCTTCTTTTTGTCAAGTTGTGCCACATACTCCTCTTCTCCCCAATTCTATTCAATACTTCATCATTAGTTATGTGATCTACCCATCTAATCTTCAGCATTCTTCTTTATCACCACATTTCGAAAGCTTCTATTCTCTTCTTGTCTAAACTATCTATCGCTCACGATTCACATCCATACATGGCTACACTCCACACAAATACTTTCAGAAACGCCTTCCTGATATTTAAATCTACACTCGATGTTAACAAATTTTTCTTCTTCAGAAACGCATTCCTTACCATTGCAAATCTAGATTTTATATCCTCTCTACTTCGAACATCATCAGTTATTTTGCTCCCCAAATAGCACAACTCCTTTACTACTTTAAGTGTCTCATTTCCTAATCTAATTCCCTCAGCATCACCCGACTACATTCCATTATCCTCGTTTTGCTTTTGTTGATGTTCATCTTATACCCTCCTTTCAAGACACTGTCCATTCCGTTCAACTGGTCTTGCTAGTTCTTTGCTGTCTCTGACAGAATTACAATGTCATCGACGAACCTCAAAGTTTTTATTTCTTCTCCATGGATCTTTATACCTACTCCGAACTTTTCTTTGTTTCCATTACTGCTTGCTCAATAAACAGATTGAACAACATCGGGGAGAGGCTACAACCCTGTCTCATTCCCTTCCCAACCACTGCTTCCTTTTCATGTCCCATGACTCTTAAAACTGCCATCTGCTTTCTGTACAAATTGTAAATAGCCTTTCGCTCCCGGTATTTTACCCCTGTCACCTTAAGAATTTGAAAGAGAGTATTAAAATCAACATTATCAAAAGGTTTCTCTAAGTCTACAAATGCTAGAAACGTAGGTTTGCCTTCTAAGATAGGTCGTAGGGTCAGTATTGCCTCACGTGTTCCAACATTTCTACGGAATCCTAACTAATCTTCCCCGAGGTCGGCTTCTATCAGTTTTTCCATTCCTCTGTAAAGAATTCGCGTTAGTATTTTGCAGCTGTGACTTCTTAAACTGATAGTTCGGTAATTTTCACATCTGTCAACACATGCTTTCTTTGGGATCAGAATTATTATATTTTTCTTGAAGTCTGAGGGTATTTCGCCTTTCTCATACATCTTGCTCACCAGATGGTAGAATTTTGTCAGGACTGGCTGTCCCCCTACTCCGGGGGCCTTGTTTCGACTCAGTTCTTTCAGTGCTCTATCAAACACTTCACGCAGTATCATGTCTCCCATTTCATCTTCATCTATATCTTCATCCATTTCCATAATATTGTCTTCAAGTACATCGCCCTTATATAGACCATCTATATACTCCATCCACCTTTCTGCTTTCCCTTCTTTGCTTAGAACTGGGTTTCCATCTGAGCTTTTGATATTCATGTAAGTGGTTCTCTTTGCTCCAAAGGTCTCTTTAATTTTCCTGTAGGCAGTATCTATCATACCCCTAGTGAGACAAGCCTCTACATCCTTGCATTTGTCCTCTAGCCATGCCAGTTTAGCCATTTTGCACTTCCTGTCGATCTCATTTTTGAGACGTTCGTATTCCTTTTTGCCTGCTTCACTTGCTGCAGTTTTGTATTTTTTCCTTTTTCATCAATTAAATTCAATATTTCTTCTGTTACCCAAGGATTTCTACTAGCCCTACTTGATCCTCTTCTGCCTTCACTTATCATCGCTCAAAGCTACACATTCTTTCTCTAGTGTATTTATTTCCGCCATTCCTGTGAATCGTTGTCTTATGTTCTCCCTGAAACTCTGTACAACCTCTGGTTTTGTCAGTTTATCCAAGTCCCATCTCCTTAAATTCCCACCTTTTTGCAGTTTCTTCAGTTTTAATCTACAGCTCATAAACAATAGATTGTGGTCAGAGTCCACATCTGCCCCTGGAAATGCCTTACAGTTTAAAACCTGGTTCCTAACGCTCTGTCTTACCATTATATAATCTATCTGAAACCCGTCAGTATCTCCAGGCTTCTTCCATGCATACAGCCTTCTTTTATGATTCTTGAACCAAGTGTGAGCTATGATTAAGTTATGCTCTGAGCAAAATTCTACCAGGCGGCTACCTCTTTCATTTCTTGTAGCCAATCCATATTCACCTACTACGTTTCCTTCTCTTCCTTTTCCTACTGTCGAATTCCAGTCACCCATGACTATTAAATTTTCGTCTCCCTTCACTATCTGAATAATTTCTTCCATTTCATCATACATTTCTTCAATCACTTCGTCATCTGCAGAGCTAGTTGGCATATAAACATTACTACTGTAGTAGGCGTGGGCTTCGTGTCTATCTTGGCCACAGTAAGGCGTTCACTATGCTGTTTGTAGTAGCTTACCCACAATCCTATTTTTATATTGATAATTAAACCCACTCCTGCATTACCCCTATTTGATTTTGTATTTATAACGCTATATTCACCTGACCAAAATTCTTGTTCTTCCTGCCACCGAACTTCACTAACTCCCACTATACCTAACTGTAACCTACCCATTCCCTTTTTCAGTTTTCTAACCTACCTACCCGATTAAGGGATCTGATATTCCACATTCAGATCCGTAGAACGCCAGTTTTCTTTCTCCTGATAACGACGTCCTCTTGAGTAGTCCCCGCCCGGAGATCCGGATGGGGGACTATTTTACCTCCTGAATATTTTACCCAAGAGGACGCCATCATCATTTAACCATATAGTAAAGCTGCATGCCCTCGGGAAAAATTGCAACTGTAGTTTCCCCTTGCATTCAGCAGTTCGCAGTACCAGCACACCAAGGCCGTTTTGGTTAGTGTTACAAGGGCAGATCAGTGAATCTTCCAGACTGTTGCCCCTGCAGCTACTGAAAAGGCTGCTGCCCCTCTTCAGGAACCATACGTTTGTCTGGCCTCTCAACAGATACCTCTCCGTTGTGGTTGCACCTATGGTATGGCTATCTGTATCGCTGAGGTACGCAAGCCTCCCCACCGACGGCAAGGTCTATGGTTCATGGGGGGAGGCCTGCCACAGAACATCACTAATTCCGACTATATCTAACTTTAACCTATCCATTTCCCATATCTATAAAGTACACATACATCTTTGATCTGAGCCCCAGGACTTCCACAAGACATGAACACTTTGCCTTTCGTTCATCAGGCCAGTAAGCTTCTCGTTCTGAGGTGTTTTGTAGTAAGGATTACCGGCCGCATGTTGAGATATGACTGAATGCTCAGCACTGTACCTTATATGAATTTGCAGTCTTTTACCCAGAAGATGAATCTATGTTTACCATATTAAGTAACTTTTTGTATCAGCGAATTCTGATTTTGCAAACTCATGCTGGAAACGGTAGATGTTTAATTTGGACAGGTGCAGAATACACACACTGGTAGAGACAGGCTCCTCAGTGATTAATCCTCTATTGAAAGTTGTGGACCCCTTTACTGTTTGGTCTGTGAGTGTCAGCTCTTCTCCGTAACGCCCATCTGAATGAGTCTTGTTATGGTTTCTAACAGTCTCCATGTTTTTGCAATAACTGAATTATTCTTTAATTTATACAAAATGTTTTTCAAAATACGCACCCAAAAAGCCTTCTTTTCGGTAGTGGCAACAAAGCACTCCTTTAGCCACGGACGCTAGTCGAAGGAGATGATGCAGGGGATTCTAGCAGTTTCCATCTTGAACCTTCGACAATGCTGGAACTTTCTATTGTGTGGAATGTATCTCTCCTTACTCTCCAGTGTTGTCATAAGCTTGAAAACAGAATGATTTCGTGGGACGAGGCACTGTGGACACAGTGGTGTGTCATGCAAACTGGTGCGATATCCCAGTTATCACGCCAGGAAATATTTCTCACCAGCTCAGCTGCCACATATTGGATCTCGTTCTTCAGTCTGTTGATTTCACCTTTAGACCGGCTTTGAAGCCTCGAAACGTCAGAGTTTGTTGCGTGGCATGCCGTTATATATCAGTTGTATCCAGTAAAGTATGTAGCTCAAATCGTCAGATGACCTGTACTCCCCAGAACTCAATTTAAATGCAACTGGGATACATGCGGTCCGATTGGCAAAAACCTGCCAACACATTAAAATATGCATCAACATCTGTCAACAGTTCGATGTAGATATGAGTCTTTATTAACATTGTGTTCCACGAAACCCCTCACACTGTGGATTAGAAGGCAGGCTCAGGAGTGTATGCACTGAAACACACACCTCCGTATTTAAAAACCGTCTGTGAGTAGCCACACATCTGTCTCCATAGATAATTTAGCTTATCCCTCTGCAGTAGAGATGTTCCAAAGCTGCCAAACATTCATCATAAGCCCATACTCCACATCCCGTCTCACAATGCCTATGAATTGGCTGGGTACTCGGGTCATTTCAGGCAGTGTAGTTTCGCAAAGTGTCTACAGGTATTCACATGGAATTCTTCAGTAACAGCTGATGCGTGGCTTTGGCGATAGGTACGTCCTCCCGATACGTTATCTCAGTAAATTTCTAAAGAGGTGATTGAATGAATCGTATTGAATCCAAGAACTGGAGCGATATTCTAGGTTTTTTTCGCATCGAGAATTAAATGTATTTTCTACTTTCCAGTATGACGATGACTTTATCACTCTCCATCCCGAAATCGTCCAAGTGCTCAACAAGAAAGTGAATATCATACTCGAACATATTTTGTCGTGGCAGTTTGTATTTTAAGTTGCATGCGTTGTGAGCTGCAGCACAGGGCGTTCCCATTAGATGACAGTGGTTTTTACATGGAGTACCCGCTTTTGTCACTGAAGGCAGCCTACATATATGACATTGTATTTCTGCTTATATAAGGTATCCTTCGAGGAACCTCAAGAAAAATCGGTGGAATCCTGGGGAAACACAATGTGAAAAGTGTATTCCAACCCCCTGCAAAAACTTTGACTCTACTGGGTTCAGTGAAAGATGACCTAGGCCTTCGAAAGCCAGGCGTTTATCAAATTCCCTGTCAGTGCGGAAAATCATACATTGGGGATACAGTCCGCACTGTAGAAGAGAGGTGCGCGAACACAAGTGCCACACCGAATTACGCCAGGCCACTAAATCAGCCGTGGCTGACCATTGTATAAATACTGGCCATACTATGGACTATGAAAAAACAAGAATATTCTGTCAATCCTCCTACTTCTGGGACTGCGTTACTAAAGAGGCCATCGAAATCCGACTACAGGACTATGTAATTATTAAAGACAGCGTCCTTAAACTTGGTCAGAATTGGAACCCTGTACTCAGCCTGGAGAGAAAGATGCGCTCCCAGAGATCGAGGACCGCCCCAACGGCGGCTGCAGGGTGACTGCAGACCCCAGTTCAGACCCAGGCCCCGCTTCCCCCACCACCTCTAGTAGCCGCCGCGCCGGCCGCACCGAAGACACCAGGAGAGGAACGGTGGAGGGGGTAAAGGCTAGTATATATAGGACGCCGAGAGGAACAACACAGCATTCGTCAGGAACCACCTGAAGATGGCAGCGTGTACGTCTGCCGAAATATTGTGGAGAAATTACGACGCTACCCGGTCGGATACCCGAGAACTGTTCAAATTGGAAACTCGCCAGGAAAACTTCAGATCGAGAGGGATGATGTTACTGCAGGTGTGGCAATTGCTGACTTCAGAATTTCTGAGGAAATTGATGCTGATGTCATGCATTTCTGGAATGCTGATGTCACCGATTTCGGCCAAACATATACTGCCTTTCTACTGTTGTGAACTTGTGCCCCACATACAGGGTGTAATCGATAACTGCTCACTAGATACCAGTGTTGAGAGGAAATGCAAGATAAACAATTTTATTCGGGGCACTTGTGGTCTATCAAGCCACGAAATAACTTAAAATTGGCCTAAAAATAGCCATCTAAGTTGTAGCACGTGCATAATACTACGCCTATTCTCTCGCTCCCCCACGCCACCAATTTAGTCGCTCTTCACCGTTTGAAGCTCACATATTATTCTTGCTAAAATCTTCCCTCAATATTAAATTATCCTCGTTGTTGTAATTGCAAACTTTGAAATTTTATCTCTAGGTTTTGTGAATTGTAGCAGAGTGAAACTCACAGTTAGGTCGTTTTATTTCTGTCACCTTCTTACTATGAGACTGTTGTGTTTTTAAGGGTTTCGTTTAATTTTGGAAAGTCATTTTCCTTTCATTACGCTCACGGGAATGTTCAAATTATTACCGTCAGCGAAACAAAAAGTTTCAAAACTCTAACCATAAGGTAACTTTTCTAAGCCAGTCTGAGGTTGCTTCTGGACTTGGTAGACCACAAATAGCCAACATAAAATGGTCATCCCAGCTGGCGCTACACCGCTATGGTACGTTGTAAACCACAGTGATGCATTATCAGCAATTATCATTTGCACCGTGTATAAGCTCAGCAGTAACTTGATAGATGTTATGCGTAAGTCGTTAAACTGGCAACTAAAACATATTTCAGTATGTTAATTCGTTTGTGCATTTATCCGGTGACGTTTACTTTGAAGACAGAATTGGATGTCTCACTATAATTTAATGTGGAAATCATGTGAACCAAAATTTAGGACTTTTTCATTGATACGGAACATGTGAAGAAAGAAAATTATTCCAACTGTGTTGACAGAAAATCTATCACAGTGATATCATGCTGATGGATGTGTAAAACTAAGAACAATGGTATAACTAAATTTCATGAATTATTGGTTATACCAGCAGCCCTGTAGATCATTCAAATCGCAATTTATATAGATTCGCAGTATTGTTCGATATTTCTCTGATTTTATGCTATTCAAGTAAACCCAATATTAATACTTCTTCGGTACATCGCCTGTTCATCATAGAACTTTCTCAGTTGTCACTATAGTCTCTCAGGGGAATTTTGAAACATTTAACGGTTCATTGTTTTATTTACCAGCCACATAGACTTAAAAGTAGGACTGCTGAATGAATTCCACACTACTATATAAAACTTAAGGAGTCACATAAAGCAAGATAACATATTTACTGCTGGGTGGAACTGAATGGAAGTGTGGCAGCAAGCTACCAGTTGGGCACAGAAAGCTGTACATCATGTTGCGTGAAGTCGGTGTGAGTATCTCGCCAAATGGATCTGAACCTACAACACGCAATAAGCGAACAGTTACTGTGCACTGTGGTGGTAATCTTCATTACATTGTCGAAGACAACATCTAGTTCACTTCACACGGAGACGGATCATGGGAAAACCGGAGGAAGGACAAAATATGATGAATGTTGTTTAGGCGATATTTGTTACCGCACGATTTCACGTACTTGGGGAGTGTTTCGAGCCACAGGAACTGGTGCCGGAAGGAGTGGAGGTGGTCGTCAACATTGCGCAACAACAGAAGAAGGGAATCACATCAAACAGTGCGTCCAGTTGCAATGATAGTTAACAGGTCTGGAAGGCAGCCCATTAGCACTGCGACTGCATGGAGTTGGTATCTTTGCCCAACGACCAGTACCCTGACCCTGTCTTCCGTTGACACATCGGTGACACCGTTTCCCATGGAGCACAGAGAATAGGGTCTGGATGAACGAGGAGTCGGATCACGTGGTCTTCTAGGATGAGAGCAGATTTACTCTGGGTAGTGGTTCTGGACTTACTCCATGTAGCGACTGGTGAGACCATGTAATGCACCGAGGAACATTGTCGTACATCATATCATTTATGGTCTATGTTCTATGGTGATGTGAGGCATAATGCTGTCTGTACGTACTGCCATACTTTTCTTCCAGTTCGCTGCACTCACCCGTCGATATTAATGTGTCACTGTGCTCCTTTCACAAGTGCCTGCCTCCAGGCATCAGTTCGGCAGTGTCTTCATTCTTATGTCTAATAGTGCTTGAG
Source organism: Schistocerca piceifrons (assembly GCF_021461385.2). Taxonomy (NCBI): domain Eukaryota; kingdom Metazoa; phylum Arthropoda; class Insecta; order Orthoptera; family Acrididae; genus Schistocerca; species Schistocerca piceifrons. The sequence goes on along the minus strand of NC_060144.1, from coordinate 287,780,504 downwards.
TACATCGAACAGGGCAGGTATCAACACTCTTTGAACCGGGGGCTATTCGGTGAGTGGAGTAGCAGGTCCATTCGCCCAATACAAATCTCTCCGGGAACGTGTGGGATGCGTTGTGGAGAAGAATTGCAACATGTCCTCATGCACCAACCACTCAACTGCACTAATGGCAGAACAGAACGCCCTACCACAACGAATCATTAAAAACATTGTGGCCAGCCTGGGAGCACGTTTTAGAGCAGGCAGTGCCGTCTGTGGTGTGCACACGCACTATCAAGAACCATGTTCCGACATTTTTTTGTTCACGGGATCGTGGTAATTGGCAGTTACTTCAGTGTAATTATTGTTACAGCTTGTGTCAGTATGTATTTCTTTAAGTTTCTTTTTGTAATATTCTATAGCAGTTCTTCTTCTTCTTCTTTCGTTCCACCCTCTTTGGGGTAATCTGGATCAATAATTTCTTTGTGCGTTGTTCCTTTCTTAGGGACTAGTAATTTTTCATTGTTTCTGATCTTCTTTTCCTCTCTTCTTCCGAGATGAAGGGTTTGGACTTTTGTGTGGATTTGTCTTTGAACCTTATGTTTTCATCATTAGTAATTAATTTAGCTTTTCGATCATTATGTGAATTTTCTGAAATCTTTAATTCTTTTAGGTCTTTCTCGGTTTCTTTAAACCAGTTGGGTTTCGTTTTGCGGTTACGGAAGAAGTCATAGATTTGTTTAGTTAATCTGTTGGAATTCATTCTGAGAAGATGACCATAAAAATTTATTCTCCTTTTTCGCATAGAATCTGAAAGTTTTTCAATTTTCTTGTGGAGGGTTTCATTTTTGATGTATATAATCTTATTGTCTTGAAATTTTGGCCCTATGATTTTTCTTAAAATTTTTGTCTCCTTTAGCTCAAGCTTCTTCATTTGGCCTTTGAAGTTCATGTTATGTGTTTCTGCTGCATACAGTGCTTCTGGCTTATTCACTGTCTTGTAATGTGTAATTTTGGACCCCCATGAAAGGGACTTTTTGTTGTATGTATTTTTTGTTAGCTGGAAGGCCAGTTCAGATTCATTGTATGTATGGTCGGAGTTTCATATAGCTATGTTACTTAGGGGCTACACATTATGGGAAACTTATTTTCGACCTGACGTTTTGCACACTAGTGTAGTTGAAATAATATTACAGTCATAAATTCTATGGTAGTGGTTTGATGGTAGTGGTTTAAAATGGTCTATAATGTTGATATACTACAGACAGTGAATGCGTTAATTTTGAAGATGGTTTCAGGTTTCATCTCAGTTTTCGGAGGTCGCCTGTACTCTCCTTCACAATGGAGGAGGCACCGGCTGAATACAAGCCAGTTATCGGGCGGCGCGGCTCTCCGTGGGCAGAAGTGGCCCCTGCAGGCGGCAGCTGCGGCGGAGAAGCAGCCTCCGGTAAATCCTTGTATCGGACAGGCAGGGGAAGAGGATGCAGGATGTCCGATCGCGGCCAGATGGCGAACTTGCGACCAGCGACACGGCCGCCGGCGAACTTGGCAACTAACGGTAAACTGTCAACGGATTATTGGCCGTAACGAATGGTCCGCTCATTCCGCAGCTGCTGCCCGCCGGGCATCTGCAAACGACTGCTGTCCGGCTCTGCTGATAGTGATTTATCCCGGAATATTCACGGCCCTCGCTCTCTCGTGGCGGTACGTCCTCACCCTCACGTCGGAAATAAGCAGCTGGCAAATTTATTATTATGTCGGAGATCATTGCTTCCCTGTGTTTAAGCTGGCTAACTTTAAGTTCTAAAACCTTGGCGCTAATGTGCCTCACACACAGTTAGCTAGACAAAGATTACATGTGTAGTATCAAACCAGCTATACAGCCTTTCCACGATTACAGGAGCGAGAAAAGAGCAATGGAATAATAAAACAATAATAACCTAGGACTGGATACTATTGGTTTTCCTATACACCTTAGGCACCGATAAGGTCCAGCTGTGTTTCAAAACTCGTAACGGCCAAAACTCCGTCTAATTCGAAACACTGCTAGTGAGATGTAAATTACGAAGTGATAAATTGCCTTATTTAGATTTTATCATCACTCAGAATACCTAACTACTCGTATTGTTAAATAATGTATCGGCTCAAATTGTATCGGTCGTGCCCCGTCAATACCAAAGCCTCCTAGGTCCTCCCACTTGAAAACGTATCTTTTTTTATTTTATTATTTTTTTGTGGGCATATTTGTAAGGTTAGGTGCGTTCCAGACACATTAGCGTCAATGAACTTCTGCAATGCCCTTGTGGAAGACTGTCAGTGAATTCGTAACATGACTGGAATTTTTTAAAGCGTATACCCAGTAATGTGGACACGTGCTGATGCCTGCCTTCACATGAACGGTGGCCATGTGGAACACCCGTAATGCGTTTATACTCAAGCTCATATCGGCAGTTTTGATTCTCGGGTATTCTGTTATGAGGTGTTCACTTGGTCATGATAAAGCTTACCTGTAAAATCATTGATTTTGTGACATATGTTTATTACAATTATTAGCTTGTGAAGTTCAAAATTGCTCAAATGGGTGTGAAAGCGTATCTGACTTAACTGCTAAGATCATCAGTCCCTAAGCTTACACAGTACTTAACCTAAATTATCCTAAGGACAAACACACACACTCATGCCCGACGGAGGACTCGAACCTCCGCCGGGACCAGCCACACAGACCTGAGACCGCTAGGCTAATCCCGCGTGGCAGCCTGTGCAGTTGTTCGTTTAGTTTGTACCTATAATAAACCACAAACACCAACAACAGAAGAATGGATTTAACGCTCATACGCGTATGTCCTATTTACAAAATATGTAATATGTGAACATGTAAATTAATGATTGGCCAGTTGATTAAGTTATAAATAAACCTTGCTCTAGTCCTTGGGTCAACGTGACCTGACCAGAAATTTTTATTTCTGTAATTAATTTAAATGTAACTTCATTCTTATGCATTTTTATCTATTATAATTACGTCCTATTATACCTTCAATTGTTGAAAAAACCTTATTTTGTTTTTTTTATAACTGAAACTGTTACATTTATGTACCTTGGGTTATAATGGCCCGATTCTTTTAATACTAATTTCTATACTTCTTTCGTAGAATTTCACGTTCCACTATATCGAAATCCATTTGCCTATCAATGTATACAAAAATATACAGTCATCGACACATGCAGAAGTAACTTCAGGCACAGCACAGGGAGGTATGTTGGGACCCTTGCTCTTTATACTTTATATTAATGACCTGGCAGACGGTATTAATAGTTGCCTCAGACAGTTCGCAGATGCTGCAGTTGTGTATAACGAAGTGTAGGGATAAAGACGCTGCACAAATGTTCAATCAGACCTAGATAAGATATCGAAGTGGTGCAAAGATGGTCAACTTGCTTTAAATATTCAAAACGTGAAACTGCGCACTTATAAAACAAAGTAATACCCTATGACTACAGTTCAAAGAGTCACACTTAGAATCTGTCATTTCATACAAAAACTTTGATTGCAACTCTTTCAAGTGATATGGGTCGATCACGTATATTAATTCGTGGGTAAAACAGGTATCAGATTTCGATTTATTAGTAAAATATCAGGGAAATGCAATCAGTTGACAAAAGCGATTGCTTACAAATTAGTGTTGTGACTAACCCTAGAACGGTGCTCAATTGTGTGAGATCCCACCATTCATGACTTAACAGGGGATAATAAACGCATACAGTTGAATGGCAGTACGAATGGTCACAGGCTTCTTTGACCCACGGAAGAGTATTGCACAGATGTTGAATGAACTGAAATGCCAGCATCTTGAACATAAACGTAAACCACCCTGGCAAAGTCTACTCACAATGTTTCAAGAAACGGCTGTAAATGATGAGTCTAAGAATATCCTAGAATCCCCTACATATCGTTCCCGTAAGGATCGTGAGGGCCTTGTTTGAATTTATTACAGCACGCACACCCCCTTTTCAGTCATTCTTTCAGCGTTCCATACACGAATTAAATGGTAAGCAGCATAGTAAATAGGACAACGGGACATAACCTCTGCCACTTCACAGCGGTTTGCAGAGTATTGCTGTATATATAGATAATATATTAAAACGATTTTAAAGATATTGGTTATGTTTCAGTTACTGATTTTTGTGGCAAATAATACTGTGCATGGTTTTAAAACTAGTCGTACAACATGTTGATGACTAAGCCGTACTTCGTCAACCGTGCACCGTCTTTTAACTTGAAACACAAGTCGGTCTCTCACTACGGAACACGTTATATTTGCAAATGATCTGATTTTCGTTAATGCCTGAACAATCTTACATGTCTTCAAAATTAAAATTTATGTTCCCAAGAGTTTCAGTTTAAAAATATATTTTCCTAGTTACTGATTTTTTGATAATACTTTTGCTTAATTTGATATCAGTTACTGATCGTTGGCGTGTAGCAGAGTAATAAGGCGACATATAGAATACTGAATAAGGTACTAATAGGGTTTTCTCCATTGCAACGCTTTTGAACTACAATAGAATATTTTCTCCTATGTACATAATCCTTTAGGACTTTCTAAAATGTCTTCTGTTATTTCAGAAAAAAATGTAGTAGATAAAGAAACAACGCGAACATTTAATTATGGAATAAGAAAATATATTAAATATCTATTGCCGCGCTGGCTATATGCGAAAGACCAACGTGTTTCAAGGTATCCTGTGTTAAACGTGGATTTCCAATTTCATGACGCTTAGTTTTCATAGTAGTTTAATCTCTGTAAGTTAGGCTGTAAAAACTGGGAACTGATAAATGTAAAACTTCAACCCTTCTGCCGGCCGCGGTGGCCGTGCGGTTCTGGCGCTGCAGTCCGGAACCACGGGACTGCTACGGTCGCAGGTTCGAATCTTGCCTCGGGCATGGGTGTGTGTGATGTCCTTTGGTTAGTTAGGTTTAAGTAGTCCTAAGTTCTAGGGGACTTATGACCTAAGATGTGGAGTCCCATAGTGCTCAGAGCCATTTGAACCATTTGAACGCTTCTACGTATTTTGGTGGGATAGTTGGTTGTATTGTGGTGAAGCTCTCATGACCTCCATGATTCAGTTTGATCCACGCCTGGGACTAGAATACGTCTCCCTTACATAAGTACATGAGGCAGCAACTTACAACTGGCGCAAAGACAAACCTTTAGTTTCGGTACGTGAGTTAAAATTCAGTGCTAAGTTATGTCTTCATTCAAACAGGAGATACACTCCGGGCCACCCAAAATGTAACACCTAGAAGGAAGCATCCAAATCAGGTGAAATATGCAGCATGCGTTTGCTGTGACGAGAGATGTAAGTGATTTGCATTTCAGCACAGGCCCACATCATCGGCTTAGTGGCAGGACGTGCAAGCGCTACATAAAGGAGCAAAAGACGGCCGTTAGGACGTATGCTTTGTAGAAGACAGCGAGCTTCATTAGAGCACGTTTCAGAGTTTGAACGGGGAAGACTACCTGCCTATGGGGACCGCCGATTATCCTTTGGAAAAATCGCTGAATGTGCCGCATGGAACGAAGTAACTGTGATGCAGATCTGTAATCGCTGGACACAGCAGGGAACGACTGGACAGCGGGACAGAATGCACCATCTCGTTGCACCACTGTAACTGGTGACAGGCATACTGTGCGCATGGCAGTGGTGGCTCGCTCTGCCGCATCTCCAACAGTATCACAACCCATTTCGGTCTGGTGCATTACAAGCCGTGTCCGAGAGTACCATTCTACGTCGTTTGCAGCAGATTGAACTGTCCGCAAGGCGTCCACTGTTGCGTTTTCCACTGAGTCAAAATGATAGGCATTAGCGCCGGCAGTGATGCGATGAAGAATGGACCCGCACAACCGAACGGTACGACACTATTTTTTCCGAAGACCACCACGATGGTCGGATTAGTGTCTGGGGACATGATGGTGAGAGACTGTTGGCTTATACATCGCCGTACTGATCCTGCACCCGGAATTATGATTTGAGTTGGTACTGGATTTCACCCCAGCATACCCATAGGATGCAATGCCAGTACATTAATTGGCCAAATTGGCCTGAGTTGATGTCAGAAGTGTTGGAACCTGCTGTAATCCCATACCTTCGGAGCTTGCTGAGGGCCATGTTGTAGCAGGATAATGCGCGACCACACGTAATAATGTTTAGGACATGGTACGTCGTCCATCGGATTGCATTGCTGCCTTGGCATCCCAGTCTCCTGTCTATCAAAACGTCTGCTACATGATTGCAGAATGACTGGCCCGGGGTACACCACCTGCTGCTACAGCATATCAACTTTGGCAATATGTGGAAGCAGCATGGACTGCTGTACTCAACCATTTAGCCCTTCTTTGATTCAATGCCGAGACGTGCAGCAGCAGTTGTAACCAGCATTGTCGGCCAAATTCAGTACTGGTTTCGTCATATTCCTCACTTCACATGTGGCGGTATTTTCAATCAAATGACCTTTGTACAATTTATATCTACCAAGTCGGTTTGGCTGTGATATCTCGGTCCTTCTTGGTGTTGCATTTAGGATGGTCAGCAATGAAAATTTATGTGACACAGGTCGGCCCATTAGTGACACCCAGTAGTACAAATAACTGAACTAGTTGGGTGTATGTAATGGCTTCCGTCCTTTGAAGCAAGTGACGATATTGCGCGCCATTTGATCCTGATCCTTGGTTGGAGCCTGAGGGAATGGAGTGTCGGCTGTCGATCGGTCGGGTGTCCCCCCGGCAGAAGCTGGGAGGGCTGATATCGCAGCACGGCCGCTGGTAATTGGTCGCTCCGGGCCGAGGCGGCGCACACAAGAGCTCCCCTGTAATTGGCCGCCACTTGTGGATAACCAGGAGCCACGAGCGCCCTTAGCTGTCCTCGGCGTCGGAGTTCTGTTTCCTCTCATGTGGAAGACAAACATGGATTTCCCTCAGTATCTGTGCGACCATCCACACAGAATTCGACCTCTCGTGTTCTCTAGTAGGGGTTAATCGCAGGAGTTGTTGAAAAAATAACTCAATTTCTATGAGGGTTGACGTTGACATAGCCGTATGTAAAATGTTTTTCATGTACCTCTCGTTGTAACCACATCTGCATGTGTACTGCGCAAGCCGCATTACTTGTGTGGAGGCGGATGCCTCCGACAATATAATCATTTTCCACGACTGTCGATAAACTACAGTATGAGCTCTAATTTCTCTGATTTTTCGCGATGATAATTTTGTGAGACATACGTGGGAGGTAGTAACTTGTAGTTCAACTCGTCTTCGAACATACGCACCCAGAAATTCAACAGTAGCCTTCTTCTTTACTCACAACGCCTACCTTGTTGCGACTGACTTTGGACTTTGTTCAGCATCTCCGTAACACTCTGTCACTTCCTTAGTGATCTCTTGATGAAAGCTGCAGCTCTTCATTGGGTCTTCTATAATCATTCCGTTAAATCTTTTTGGTAAGGGTTTCAGACTAAATCACAACACTCAAGAATACGTCCCACAAATATTTTATAAACCACTTGCCACTTCTTTAATGAATTTTACAGTTCATCCAATAAATCTCAGCCTTCATATGCTTTTCCTACAATTTGTCTTACGTGGCCATTCCTAGTTAGATAGCTGCTGACGGTTATTCCTAGGGATTTTACGCTTGTTACTGTTTCCAGTGGTTCTACACCAGCAGCGTAATGGAACAGTAATGCATCTCTTCGCCTATTTAAGAGCGATCTTCTACATTAATTTATCTGGTAATCCGTGCACCAATGATCATCCACTACAGGCCATTACACAATTGCCTAACGTTTCGTTGCGTTGTAGGTCAACTGCTGGCAACGTAACTGTCTGTAAAATGCCTTGTACAACTACCAAGTTTACGCTCTAGTTCATTCATATACATATTGTAAATACTTATGGTCGTACAACATCCCGTTAGAGTCCTCCAGAAATTATCCTTTTTTTCGTCGAATTCATTCCTATAAGAATCATCTACTGACGATAAAAATACTTCAGACTTCCTGAAATATTTCCTTACTTGCCTTTCCCATTATCTTTAATTTTGGTGCATTTGTTATTCATTTAATCCAGAGAATATTTTCCAGTATAAATTGTTGTGTCAACCTATATCTCTTTCCATTTTATGTTGTTATATTCATCTCTGAACATAAACTGATTAATCGATAATTCGGTTAATATTTTAAGTAAATTTATAACATCCCATTCTTGCACCACATATAAGAAGCTATCAGTTCCTTGTCCCTTGTATTTTTCATTACTCTTATTTTATTTCCACGTAATACTATGTTCCACAGGTAAAGTTTCAAGATTTCCCTCAATCAGTCTGCTGATTTATTTCATGCTTCTGGCCTGGACCCTCTTCACGACAGGACCCTTCTAAAGACTGTTGCAGTAGTGTTTGCTTTTATACGTTTCACGCCGTATGCGATACTGAACGTCTCTCCGGTGTAGCATAAAATGTGATTCAACAAAGAAGGCTGCCTGTCGCCATTCACTGGACGACCACTTACAGTACTGTCGTGGAGATTCAAGCATTCGTCGCCGATGAACAGCAGTCAGCATGGATGCACGATTCAGACGCCTGCTGCGGATACCCTTACGCAGCAACGTTCGCCGAACGGTCATTCAGGAGACAGTACTGATTGCCTGTTGGCTGATCTAGGCGGTCAGCTACCCAACAGCTGCCAGCCGGTGTGGCCGAGCGGTTCTTGGCGCTTCAGTCTGGAACCGCGCGACCGGTACGGTCGCAAGTTCGAATCCTGCCTCGGGCATGGATGTGTATGGTGTCTTTAGGTTTAAGTAGATCTACGTCTAGGGGACTGATGACCTCAGCCGTTAAGTTCCTTAGTTCTCAGAGCCATTAGAAGCATTTTATTTACTCAACAGCTACAGGTCTCTTCGTCCGTACACATTCCCGTATCCATCAATAATTCCTGTCATCTACGTCCAGTAGTTCCTCATAGTTCCCTCGGCTTCATTTCCCCGTGCACTGTGTACTTTAACCACTGCGGTACGCAAACAGTTTACAAACAAGTCAGATTCATAACTGCTTCCACCCGTGTCCCGAAAGCCAATGATCATTCCCTGCAGGACGTCAGAGAAATCGCTCCGTTCCCGCATGATGGCAACGACTGCTGTTTTCCGCGTCCCACTGACGAACTTTACACACCCTCCTCCGTTGGTTCATATGTGGGTGGTTACTGCACGCTGACGTCAAATATAGGCAGCGGTTACATTGACGTGACTGGACCGTATAAGTTAGCCATTATTTTCTTTATAATTAGTATTCATAATTTTCGTCCAACCAAAATTAACGACCCTGAAAAATACGTCCACAAGAAAGCGTTTCATAAATTGAATTGCACTCCACAGGTTAAGAATGTGACAAAACATGCTTTATCAATGTATCACAACACAAACTTCATTAGGTAACGAAATCTGTATCAAATACCAGTTCCATTAAGAGAATAGGAAAGTTAGGATTTAAATTTCCGTCGACAATGAGGTCATTGGATCACAAGTGTGGAGACACCAATGATGATAATTTCATTGATAGAAATCGCAGGTGTGTTCACATTATCCAGACTGGCCGATGTGGTACAAATATTAGTTATTCCACAAATACACACACCAAAGAAGTTTTGCATCACCCCAGTTCCCAGCACTCCGGAAGATAGATGTTGACTGTGGATATTGTATCACAGACACAGTCCCTTTGACTGTACACAAATGTCACTAAACCCGCCAAAAGATGTACACAATCATGCATGAGCAGTGCCTATTAGACGGAGGGGGTCCGACAGCCGATCAGTTCCATTTATTCCACCAGGAAGGATGTACACGGCTCATGTTGTCTGTAGTTCAAACATGCATAGACGGTCAATTCCAAGGTTCTATAGCGTCCGCGTTATTACTTTATGACAGGAAATGTTCTGAACAACGAAGGTGTCCAGGTGTCTCGAAGTGAACCAAATCGATGTTGTTCGGACATGGAGGAGATACAGAGAGACAGGAACTGTCGATGGAATTCCTCGCTCAGGCCACCCAAGGGCTACTACTGCGGTGGATGACCGCTACCTATTGATTATGGCTCGGAGGATCCGTGACAACAACGCCTGACGTCCATGGCGAGGTCAGTCTTTACAACTACCACATCATGCAGCGTGGTACAGATGGGACCTACCACATGCCGAACGGACCACTCAGGATAGGCTTCACGTTCTCTTCACCGATGAGTGTCGCACATACCTTCAACCGGACAATCGTCGGAGACGTGTTTGGAGGCAACCTGGTCAGGCTGAACGCCTTAGACACACTGTAAATCGAGTGGAACAAGGTGAAGATTCCCTGCTGTTTTGGGGTAGCAGTATGTGGGGCGACGTGGTGGTCATGGAAGGCCCCGTAACGGCTGTACATTAATGCTATCCTCCGACCGATAGCGCAACCTGTGGTGACACCACCGGACACCACACTTGCTAGGTGGTAGCCTTTAAATCGGTCGCGGTCCGCTAGTATACGTCGGACCCGCGTGTCGCCACTGTCAGTGATTGCAGACCGAGCGCCGCCACACGGCAGGTCTAGAGAGACTTCCTAGCACTCGCCCCAGTTGTACAGCCGACTTTGCTAGCGATGGTTCACTGACAAATTACGCTCTCATTTGCCGAGACGATAGTTAGCATAGCCTTCAGCTACGTCATTTCCTACGACCTAGCAAGGCGCCATTGTCATTTGCTATTTATCTTGTGATGCATGTACCGTCAGACCGATGTTCACCAATTATGGATTAAAATTAAGTATTCCAGAAGCTACGTACTTTTTTTACTAGACTCAACTCCTTTAACTGTTCCAAACCTCACGCCAGCGTGCGTGAGCTTAAACGCGTGCCTTTCGGCTACCTCATAGTGGCTTGGCTGTCTTGCCAAGTCACAACACAACCATGTCGGCAGCATATTGGCGAGGCATTCGTCTTCGTAGATGACAATTCGCGCCCCCACCGCGCACATATTGTGAACGACTTTCTTCGGGATAACGACATCGCTTGACTAGAATGGCAAGCATGTTCTCCACACAAAAATCTCTATTGAGCAAGCCTGGGATGGATTGAAAAATACTGTTTATGATCGACGTGAGTCACCAATCAAATTATACAGTGATAGCAAAAAGAGGTTTCTCTAATTTCTCCCACGCTTGAGATCTAAACGCTCTAAGTAACAACATTGTAGTTCATGTTTGGTACAGTTGACCCTGGGCTGAGGAAAAAACACCTTACCACACGTTGTTGAAACTTGTGTATATTCGTGGAATTTATTGATATTTTTAGCGGAATTTAATGAGTGACGACGTCCCTTGAATCCTTTGTCTTCCTCTCACCTGTGTCTCCCATGTTAGACACAAGCAAAAAAATAGAGGTTACTCGCACAGAGATGAGAACACCAATCAATCGCTTTTTATGATACTGCTTATTTATTTTAATAGCGCCTTTACCGGTTCCGAGCTGACTGGTTCATCTTAAAAAAACTGAGCCCTTCACACCTTTCTTTGTTCTTATTTACTGGACATAAACATTTAAGGAACGGTGACACTGAAAATTTCGTCTGTGATCCCTCTTGTAGATACTAATTCCTCAGGATCTCTGACTGAAATACCACCAAGCACAAGGATGGCAGTGTCTGTGTTTTCTTCGAGTAAGAAGTCTATGAGCTTTCGATAATCGTTATTTGTGTCACTCCACGTAACAGGGTAATGTCTCCTTGAGACTTGTATATGAAACGGTACAGAGCTGGTTGGGGAGTAGTAAGACGCTGGAGCCACAATATAAAGTAATTTAAGTAGCAGTTTGCTATCAAAAACAAATTCTTTACAGTGAGAAAATATACAATTAAATACAGTACTAGAAATGCATGGGAGTAAGATGACAAAAATGGTTCAAATGGCTCTGAGCACTATAGGACATAACATCTGAGGTTATCAGTCCCCTAGAACTTAGAACTACTAAAACCTAGCTACCCTAAGGACAACACACACACATACATGCCCGAGGCAGGATTCGATCCTGCGACCGTAGCAGTCGCGCGCTTCCGGACTGAAGCGCCTAGAACCGCTCGGCCACCGCTGCCGGCGACGACAAAATGCCTGCAAAGATGGCCCCACGCTGGTGGCCCAAATTAAATTTTGAAAATAGTTCAAAACACCGAGCAACTGCAAAGCAAACTATTAATTGCCATACGGCGTTGCTCGTTAACAGAAAATTACAGATGAAGAACATCAACGGATGAAGCACATGTCTAAACATAGCAACTGCACAAGTGGCTTAACGTCGAACAAAACGCCTTAGCCATTTAGGACTGTTTACCGTAATACTGACTAGTCTTAAGTGAACAGAATTCCACTCCAAGGAACTTAAAAATCATTTAAGACAAATGCACAGTAAATGAAGTGACGTGCGGCGGCTATGCTAAGAAACTTCACAACTGGTGAAGGGCTTCAGGCTTTACACGAACTTTGGTTAAAATACAGAAAATCCACTAGTTACGATTCTGAATAGTCGTAAGGTAACCGTGAACATGCCCTCAAGGGAACGCAGGCTATCAGGCTTGTAAATACCGTCAGTTACTACGAGTTGTGAACTTTCTGGATGGGAATCAGAAACCAGTCGCACAACCGAGACGATACGATATAGGCAGGCAGTATGATAGGAAGCACCTTGTGAGGAACGGTGTCCAAAGCATTCCAGTCAGCATCTGCGCTGCGAACACAAACGATACATACTGTTTGGTCACAATGATGACATTACATTCCGTATGAGTGCTTCAGCAACAATCGCTCCAATTACACAGGTTTCAGTAACTTAACGAAAAAATTGTACTGTTACAGGTCATAATAAGCCGTGTGAACTTTATTAGCTGTGATCCTACTACATCGACAATCAGTGAACATAGCAACGAAGCTCTTGACAGATGTTCTGCTAAAAAACCCAGCGGTTATTAGCAAATGAACACTCCATAACATGATAGACCGAACAGGATTAACCACAGACAGACCAAATGCAAACGTAGATGAAATTGAACGCATCAAAAACCCGATAAAGACGGCGTACGTAGCATGTCTCCTCACCAGCGCGTCTCAAGTCAAACTGATTACTATACCATGGTACTCGCATATACCTATGACATATATCTAGGTTTGTGTAGTTGAAGGATAAAATCCACATTTCAACCTCCGCCCAGACCACGGTGTTCGAGTGAACTTATGGCATATACAGTGCCGATAAAGAAATTAGTACACCCTGTTAGAATTTTCCAAATCACTCCAGATTTTTTGTTGCAACAATGAATAAGAATACGTAATATTGTTACATTTACACATTCAGCAGCACAAGCAATTCAGACGTACTAGGTATCGTACCATGCTGAATCACCAATATTAGTACGTGCTGTAGGCTCCACAGGCTGCAATGCAGGCGCTGACTCAGGCATCCAATCCATCGTGCAGGTGGTGAACACTGTCCTGGAATGCGTTATTCCGCGCCTGCTCGACCTGATCACGTAGTTCTGTAAGAGTTGTTGGCTGACAAGTTGCAGGAGTCGCTTCTTGTCCCATCATTCCATGTGTGCTCTATCGGCAACAAGTCCAGAGATAGTGATGCCCAGGGTAGTTGCAGCGCGTCTGGCAGGGCAGTGTATGGGTGAGAACTATCCTGTTAGAACTACACATCACTCTCCTGTTCTAACAACATTCTGCACGTACCGAGCGCCCCCTCTAGAAACACCAAAGGTGAACGAGATTCATAGCTTATCACACACAATGTCATAAATCCTGGGGAGGGGGTAGTGTGTCTTCAAATAACGCACTCTAGAAGACAGTGCTCTCAAGGTTTACACTGTACGGGCAAACAACAATCACTTGCGGGCAGGCAGAATCTGCTTTCATCGCTGAAGACCACGGCTCACCATTCCAGCTTCCAAGTGATCTTCCGATGGCATCATTCAAGCCGTGCACGTTGATGTTGTTGCGTGACTGGAAGACAGGCTAGAGGTTTGGGTCCCGTATTTGCACTGTTAATAACTGGTAAGCCTGTGCTACGTCTCTCGACGTCGAAAAGACATTTAACTCAATGTACGTTCCTTTCGCGTTGACATGTCTGTGTCCAGAAGCCATTTTACGAGTGTTGTGGTAACTGTACGATCCGCCACTGTTACCCTTAAAATACGACGATACTGGCGGCTGTTGAGCTGCGTGGACGTCTAGAACCTCGTCCACGGGTATGAGAATGTTCACGCGACCAGTGATACCAGCATCGTTGCACAAGTGACGCATCACGTCCAAATTGTATGGCTGATCGCTCAAAGGACGATCCCACTATTCGGAAGCCCACAATGTCTCCGCTTTGAAATGCCCTCATTTCGCTATAGGGAGCACGAGTGCTTCTTCATGGCATGATTGTCTTTTTGCTTTACACGTTAGGCCACACGGAGGCTTCCGGATGTCAGCATTCTCTATTAAATGGTAGTCACAGATAGTGCTCTGGTAGCTATCCCACTACATTATCTGTAGGTGGAAGAAGGTGAAAGCATTGTCTACTAGCGCCCAATAGCAAATGCAGTCAGTGGATCATCTTTCCCGGTATACCAATTTTTCCGGTTGTGTGTTAAGGCGTGTGCTCTTTCAGCCTAAGCCCAGACTACAGTGTTTGCTTTTCTTATGAATATATTAGGTGCGTGTAGACGAATGCTAAATTTCTGTTCCAAGCCACGAGCAGTAGGAGAGATGTGTGGCAGCGCCACGATGATGAGGGCGCGGCACTCGCGGGTGTTTACCTGGGGGTCGTTAGGCGTCGACGCGTGCCGTTAGTGGCAGCACAGGCGCCCGTCGCACCCCCGGCTGATAATGCCCCTGATTGATGGTCTCCGTACTCCCACTGTGCCGCCGAAATAAGTCGGCTCCCCACTGGGCTGTTGTGCACTTAAAGCTGACACCTCAAGAGCACCACAAACAGCCATACAGGAGACGAGATATTTTTGTTTATATTACATTTGGTCTAAATAAGTCACCTTTTATTAAGAGTAAAACAATGCGTTGGTAAACTATGCATTACTTTGTAATTCCTGTTACTCTCTTAATCAATTATTTCTGTCGACTTTAAAGTAAAATCTGCGTTACACATATTCTTACTACACAATTTTTAAATTATCAGTTTTTTGCCTGGTTTCATAATATCATTTATCTTTATCGTTCTAGTAATCTTGACGTCTCTGTGTAATTATTACACCTAACATCTTTTTCCATTATTTAGCATATGCTAGATTCGTACACTTCTATTACTTCTACTCTCTACTGATTTTTCGAGCATCACGTTAACAGCTCCCAGATGCCGTAACATACATTAAGCAATTCCAGCTTACGGTAAATGTTTTCAGTAGACTTGTTTCTCACACTTATTCTTTTTCGTAATTTTAAATGAACATAAACAATCTCGACCGCAAGAAACCATTTGATTAGTGTTTATTGGTTTCGGTCAGTAACTATCTTCAAACCTTATACCATATTGGCAGGTAGTGGCAGTGACGGAACAGGCGCTACAAAGCCCACGAACGTCAACCGCCTACCAACATGGTATGAGGTCTGAAGATGGTCAGTAAATGGCCGAAACCAGAAATCACAAACATAAAGGTTTCTTGAGGTCGAGACTGTTTTTGTTCATTTTAAAGTACTTAGAAAAACCGCTGTACTTCTTAACAAATGCTGTCAAAAATTACGTTTTGGTAATTCTTCATGCTGTACTTTATCTCGCTACTTTATTTTTAGCATTCTTTGATAAAGTCACATTTCATGTTCAGTTTCTTCTTCTCTCGACTGCATAATTTTCATTTCTTCCACACTGTGCACTAGGTAGAGACTTCCAGGCACTTCCTCGTCAGGTCCATATGAATAGTAGTTCACAGTAACGCTCTTTTATTGGAGAAAGCTCTCTTCTGTCGCAGTATAATGATACCTTCCCAGCGCTCTTGCCTTTAAAATGTGTGAGCATTGCACTCATACTGATACTACGACCATCTGTGTCTTGATTTCAGTACAACTGGGTGACGTGAAGATGTTCATGTAAACGAAAGTGATAGTAACACCATAAATCTGTAAAAATTCAATTGACGTAGTTATCGTTACTTATTGGTAATATTTCAACTACGTCGTAGAGAGAGAGATGATACGTGCTTTGGGATACAGTTAAGACCCACTTGAAACGACCTTCAGATTGACTGTAGCACATATTTATGAAAGTATGATATTGAAACTATGCCTCGGGTTTCAAATATTGAGTTTCGTCATATCGCAACGTGAACCATAAACATGTGTGTATTTCTGAGACATGGAACTATATTCTTACTTGACAGTGACTCGATATTTATCTCAATGTCTTTCACTCCCTGCTACTCTTATTGAGAAACCGGATATACTCCTGTGCTTCGTAACAAGAGTTAAGGGAGGGTTTTTGCACTCCGTCGATTTTTACTCTTCTGTACGTCATTCGATAAAAAATGAACATCCTTGCAGTATCACTATGTCAATAAATTCACTTTTCGTAGCAAAGAAGTGAGGTATAAATAAAACCTATTGAATAAAGTAAAGCAATTCGTGAAGGTTCTGATACGTAAGGTGAAACTAGTAAACAGGTATACTCTAGGCAGTTCCAGTGTTAGTTTGGTATTCGAAAAATTAGACTGCGGGTTTTAATTCTGTCGCTGACGTAAAATTCCAAAATTACTTATGCCAAAGTGGTAAAAGAAAAAAAGAAAAAAAACCAGCAGCATCATCTATTCGTTGTCTTATGTACTTCGGAGCTAACAGTACCACCCAATGGTTACTACGTCGTAAAAATCCGAACCACCAAACACAGAAGCCTTCCACACCTTTCTAAAATTCATCTAGTAGCTATGGAGATTAGTGTATTCGAACAGACAGACAGAATGACGCCATGGTTTTGAAGAAAACTGTAAATCACAATGTATTTCCGTTATCGAATTTTTATGAAATAAAGCTTCTATGTTGTCCTCAGCTCTGCGCAAGCTGCCTGTGAAAACCCCATGAAAAATGATTTAGCACGTTTGGAAATTCGCGTGTTCAAACAGACAGACATGATTGTTTACCAGTTTAATTATTGGAGTACATCTCTAAGGATTTACTCTGTCACCTCAAAACCATATGCTGCCAAAACTTTGCTACTGAATTGTATCCGTTTCACTGGGTCGTCTTTCGTTAGGAGGTTCCCAAGTGATAAGAAACGTTGGTGTGGCAGCAGTGTACTTTCATTTATTTCTGTAGTACCAAGTAACGACGCATAAAATACGTATATTACCAACGCAAGTTCGGTAGACACCTTAATGTAGCCCCACTGTGTGTGATCTCCGGCTTCATAACGAACTCGGTACCTTTCTGTAGAGCCGGGCAGCTGAAGCCTGCCTGACCTATCGCCACCACAGCGCGCCGCGCGGCCATAACTCAAGCGCGTTAATGCTGCGTGAAATGTTTGCACGCATATTTTACCGGACGCCGGGAATAAATTGCCGCGGATTGCGTTTTACTGTCAATATAACACGAATTAACAACGCAAATGGCCTGCGATATTCCTGAATTACTACTGTCACTGCGTGCGCGCCCAGCGGATACGGTCATGACAACGCCTGCTCTACAGGCAACCCGAAGCGCTGACGGGAAACATGACTGCGTTGATCGCTACTTACGCAGGTAATTTGAGTTCCCTCTGGCGGTACAGATATTGCACAGTTGGCACCAGTATCTGGAGGCGCGTCGCGTGGAATTGTTGATGTTTTTTCGGAGTACTCGCACTAAAGACAGTAAATAATGCGTGACTACTTCGGTGGTGCGCAATCCATTAAAAGTGGAAGTAATTAGAGACAAAATAAAGGAAAAATGCAAATCCCTTAGATGGTTGGAACAATTGTAAGTATCTATTGCACATGTTGTGTAAGATATATGAGACAGGTGAAGAAATACCATCTCGTTTCAAGAATAATGTAATAATCCCAAGAGAAAAGAAGGTAGGTGCCTGGCTATCGCTGTGACACTCCATGCTTCCCAAATGAAAATGCTAACGTCTGTAATGTACAGAAATATAGATGACAGGTAGAAGCCCAATTTGAGATACGTCATTGTCGATTCCGTTGAAATCGAGAAATACACGAAGGAATAGATACTGTACGACTTATATTGGAAGCTAGGTTTAAAAAGTAAATCCTACATTTCTAGCATTTGTAGATTAAGAAAACGCTATGGAAAATGTTGAAAGGAACATTCCGTTTCCGAGCTTCAGCGAAAATCGCTCCAATTACACAGGATTCAGTGACTTAACGAAAAAATTGTACTGTTTTAGGTCATAATCAGCCGTGTGAACTTCGTCAGCTGTGATCCTACTACATCGACAATCAGTGAACGCGACAGATATTCTGCTAATCAACTCAGTGGGATACTAGCAAATGAACACTTCATTACATAATAGACAGAACAGGGTTAACCACAGACAGACAAAACGCAAACGTAGATGTAATTCAACGCGACAAAGCCCTATAAAAACAGCGTACGCAGAATGTCTGCTCACGACCTCGTCTCAAGTCCAACTGATTACTATACCATGGTGTTCGTTAGTGTTGAACTGTGATTGGCAGGAATAGAATACAGGGAGCGAAAGGCTACGTAGACTTTAACAGATAGAAAACTGTAGCTGTAGAGACGAAGCATGTGAAAGGCAAGCACTAGATGAGAAAGGAATGTGACAATCTTGCATCTCATCCACCTTTTCAGTCTGTACCTAGAGCACTTAAGAAAATGAAGAGAAGGGGGAATTAGGAACAGGAAGAAAATTCAAGCAGAAAGAGCAGTTAAGTAATGAAAAACATGTCAATAAAGGCAGTTGACTGTAAAGGGCGATGCTGAGACATTTATACTGGGAAATGAAACACGAAGAGTAGGGGAGGAGTTTTGTAGAAAAATTAGTTTATGGTTAAATGAATATAAAGTGCATATTGGCAACAGTGAGACAACCTCACCACAACAAATGATATCGGCTACCATCGGCCAATAACTAGTTTTATACAGTTTTATAGAAATATTTGTCTGAACTCTAGCCTTTCGTGAAAGTGAAAAGCGGACTAAAAAAGTACGGACAAAAACAAAGTAGAAATTTAGAAAAATGGTGTTACAGAAGAATAAAGAAGACTGGATGGGTAGCTTGAGTAACTAATGAATAGGCATTGCGCTGAATTGCGGAAAATATATATTTCCAGCTCAGTTTGACTACAGAAACGGAAAGGGAGAACAGGTGATGTCTCTAAAGTATCCACTGGTTTGCTGCCGGATCCTAAAGTCAAACTGATTCAGTATTTCGGCGATCCAGCTGTCCGCCATCTTTAGGAGACCGCTGCTGCTGCTGCTGAGTCACGCTGAAAACTTATGGAAAGGCAACAAAATATAATCCTGTTGCTCCCCTCCAAAACAGGGCATGTGGGCTGTCCTTACTGGAACACCGGCGGCAGCGATACATCGCTTAGAGGGTTTACACGTCCTGCAAAGAGGAAAGTCATTGAGTCTATTAATCAAATTGTCTGCGAACCGAATTTCAATTGCTTCTTTATAAACATTCTTCGAAGACCCGGATGTGTTGGAAAATATCACAGACTCGTCAAATTTCGTCCAGTGTCCCTCCTTTAGGCAAATGTTCGGCTAACGCCGACTTTTCTGGCTGATGTGGCTTCGTATGATAGTAATGTTCCAAACACCTCTCCTAAATTGTGCATATCGAAAGGCCAAAGTAAGCCTTCTCACAGTGGCACGGAATTTTATATACGTCAGGCATCGACGCACCAAATCATCTTAAACAAGGTCGAGTAGTGCCTTAAGGAAGGAGGGTGGAACACACTCTTAATGTTAAAATTCTTCCAGTTTTAAACCATATACCCCAGCATAAGGAATAGAGGCCACAGGTCATTGATCTTCGTAATGCACCTCCTGGCATGCTTCAGACTCCATACCCACAAGAATCTGGTTCTGAGATTTTCCTTAAAAACAGCCATCAAATGCTAAAATTCTTATGTTAATGTGTCCGCGTCGGAAATGGCATATGCTCTGGGTAACAGAGTCCTAAGGACACATCTGAGGTGGTATGGTGGATGGCAACTCTCAGCATGCAGATACTGATCGTTGTGTCGGCTTTCGTGAATACTATGTCCCAGAGTATCATCTTTTTCTTTGGAAACCGTGTTATCCAGAAATGGAAGCATCTTGTTACTTTCAATCTCCATGGTATATTTAGTGATGGGATGAAGACAGCTGAAGAAGTCCAAAAAATCTGTTGAGAGCATAAGGGCCAGACAAAAAAAGTATCGTCTATGTACCCTCAGTGCCGTATCCTCGAAAGCCCTTGCGAATAAAAAGGCGACCATGGGCGATAAAGGACTATCTACAGCAACTGCGACATTCTGTTCCAAAAAGCTGCCATTAAATGAAAAATACTTGGATGTGAAACATCACGACAAAGCCTCACCATATCTTTATCCGGTTTTCTACTAATCGATCTCATGGCCTCTTCTAGAGGGACTCGGGGAAATATACGACTTCAATACTCAAACAACAGACAGATCTTTAGGGATCAGGGAATAGTTAATTTTGTAGCAGAGGCAGGAGCGGAAGAAATGGTAAAGTGCGCCCGAGACGTCATAGAAGGTTTGAATATTTATACGTCGCAATAGGTTTGCAAGATTGAATAGCATTGCACATAACAGACTGGCGTAGAGAGCTACATCTGGCCTGTCTTCATACTGAAGAGTGCAACTTATTCGCATGGTTGCATAGTGTTCACTGCTTCTTTCGAACCCGTGACCATCATTTGGTCTTCGGGTATCTATTCAGACTAAGGTTTTCAATTTTTATCACTCACAG
Source organism: Schistocerca piceifrons (assembly GCF_021461385.2). Taxonomy (NCBI): domain Eukaryota; kingdom Metazoa; phylum Arthropoda; class Insecta; order Orthoptera; family Acrididae; genus Schistocerca; species Schistocerca piceifrons. Next base: position 287,759,529 of record NC_060144.1, on the reverse strand, counting down.
GCCTTATTATTTTCCTTTGACTAAAAATGTAATCCTCTCAACTGAGCTAACGCTTGTAGTAGCTATACGACTGAAATTCACCCTTGTTTTCGAAGACACTATTCATCTAAATTCTTACTAAAACATCTGTCTGAGCTGCTTCGGCGTGAGAAGAACTTTATTGTATTAATCGGAAAAAATTCAAAACACTAAAAGAAAAATAATAAAAGAGCCTTTCTAAAGGACAAATACAGATTTGAAACTTTTAGAGCATGATTTTTATTTCAACTGGAACTGTTTCAATCTGCTGTGGCAAGTTTCATCGAAGTCGATAATGCAGTGGTATTGGACTAGCAGTTTCGTAAGGGTGTGCTGATACACTTGCACTTCACAATAGACTCTCTATGGAATGTAAACAGAATTACAGCTATGGTTAATGCTACTCCACAGTGTTTATATTTTTATATAATAATAGTCCATGTCCATGTACACTTGTGTGTGCTGGAAAATTACTTAGAGTCAAAACTAGTCAATCGCACAGTAAATAAAGGATAACTATACTGTTTACTACGGAGTGTAGACAGTGGTTTTGTTATGACTTGGCAAGACAGCCAAGTCACTATGAGAGGAAGCCGAAAGGCACGCGTTTGAACTCAAGCACGCTGGCGTGAGGTCTGGAACAGGTCAGGGATATGAGACTAGCAAAAATAGTACGTATCTGTTGGAATACTTAACTTTAATCCATAAATGGTGAACATCGGTCAGACGGTACATGCATCACAAGATAAATAGCAATTGATAATGGCGCATTGCTAGGTCGTAGCAAATGACGTAGCTGAAGGCTATGCTAACTATCGTCTCGGCAAATGAGAGCGTAATTTGTCAGTGAACCATCGCTAGCAAGTCGGCTGTACAACTGGAGCGAGTGCTAGGAAGTCTCTCAAGATCTGCCGTGTGGCGGCGCTCGGTCTGCAATAACTGACAGTGGCGAAACGCGAGTCCGACGTATACTACCGGACCGCGGCCGATTTAAAGGCTACCACCTAGCAAGTGTGGTGTCTGGCGGTGACACCACATTCCTCCCCCGCAAATCGGCGTACGGTTGTGTTATAAGGCTTCCGCCCGCCGTGGGGAGGACCCCATGTTGACGTATGCGACGAGGTGGGGAGCCTAACAACAGGCGAGGCTGTGCCACCCGCACCCTGCCATTCGGTCCGAGGGGAGCTAGGAAACGCCTGAAAACCTGCTCCCCCTGGTATGCGCCCGCAGAGAGACAGGAGGGGCCGAAGAGTCGACCTCCATCGGGCCGGGGCATCCGACGGGCGAAGACGCCATGTGGTCCGGAGCGGGCAAGTGGTCCATGTCAGAGGACAGCTGATCACGGGAAGCGAACGGCGGCGCGTGACCCAGGGAGGCGCCTGGCGGCTGCAGCGAAGCGTCCACTGCGGGCGTCGCCGGCGGTAGAACAGGCGGCGGCGGCGCGTCGCCATGGGGCAAAATGGAAGGCAGCGTCGGTAACACCTGGGGCTGAGGTGAGCCAGTAGATGGGTCCCCAGGGCGCTGACCGGAAGCACCGTCGCTGAAAGCAGACGGGCAGCGGCATATCCCGTGCGACGACAGAGGCGCAGCTGATTGAGATGCCGACGCACCTCACCAGAGTCCTCCAAAACCAGATACATAGCGCGGCCGAGGCAGCGAAGAATGTGCCCTTCGAGCCAACGCCGTGAACCTCGATAGTTACGATAGTAGACAACGTCGCCTGGGGCAAAAGCAGGTGTCTGCCGCTGCATAGGAACCTGATGCGGCGGATGTAGCAAAGACATCAAGGTTCGATGAGGGCGACCGTGAAGCAACTCAGCCGGCGAACGACCATCTCGGGGCTGAGAGCGATACGAGGACAAAAAGAGCAATAACGCGTCCTCCCGAGAATGCGACTCTTTCAGCTTCAACATCTGTGACTTGAAAGTCCTGACCAAACGTTCAGCGGCACCGTTTGAGTGTGTCGAAAACGGCGCGGACGTCAGATGTTGAATATCATTGGCCTTGCAGAATGACTGAAATTCTGCGGACATCAATTGTGGGCCATTGTCGGAAACAATAGTCTGTGGAAGACCTTCAATGCAAAAGATAGCAGATAACGCTTGGATGGTGGCAGATGACGTCATGGAAGACATCTGGACAACTAAAGGAAAATTACTGAATGAATCCACCACAACCAACCATCGAGCATTCCAGAATGGACCAGCAAAATCGATGTGTAAGCGCTGCCAAGGGGAAGTGGTTTTCGGCCATACGAATAATTTCCGCGGTGGTGCGGATTGTTGTGCGGCACACGCCATGCAAGAAGAGCACATATTCGTAATCGCAGCAACGATTCCGAACCAAGTACAGTGCTGACGAGCAAGTTGTTTCGTTCGCACTATACCACAATGTCCTTGGTGGAGAAGCTGTAAGACAGAGGACTGTAACGAACGTGGGACCACGACCCTGGACTGATCATTATCAGAACGCAACAGCAAAACACCACGTCGTACAAAAAGTCTCTCCTTGTGAGCAAAAAATCGGCGAACCAACGGATCCGCGATCCGCGACTTCCACAAAGGCCATTGCGTAGCAACAAAACGCAAAACGTTAGCAAGGACAGGGTCAGCAGCTGTGGCTGTAGCTACACGACGAAAATCAATCGGAAACGATTAGACCACGTCATCGGTTTCCGAATCAATGAACATGCAAGCAAGTTCGGAGGAATCGAATGCTCTATCCTCAGCAACAGGCAAACGGGACAACGCAACGGCGTTTCCGTGCGTAGCAGTGGACCGATACAAGATATCGTAGCGGTACTGTGAGAGGAAAATAGACCAGCGAATGAATTTCTGCGCTGTACGTGGAGGTACAGGCTTGTTCGGATGAAAAAGCGATGTCAAAGGTTTGTGGTCTGTGATGATGGTTAAGTGACGACTATACAAGAAATTATGAGACTTAGTAACACCAAATACGAGAGCCAATGCTTCTTTCTCGATCTGTGAATAATTTCTTTGCGCAGACGAGAGCAATTTGGACGCAAAGGCAATAGGGCGATCGTGCGAACCATCTTTGTGCGCAAGCACAGCACCGATCCCGAAATCCGATGCATCCACCATCAACATAAGTGGCTTCCTGGGATCGAATGGCGTAAGGCAAGTGTTGAAAAGCAACGCCGATTTCAACTGGCGAAAGGCGCGTTCGCATTCCATCCTCCAGACGAACGGAACACCTTTATGGCGTAAGCGATGAAGCGGAGCTGAAATGGAAGAGGCGTGGCGCACATATTTATGGTAGTAATTGATTTTTCCCAGCACACTCTGTAGCTGCTTCAAATTCTGCGGCGAAGGCAAGTCTTGTATGGCACAGAGGTGCTCGGGACTGGGATGTATGCCTTGGGCATTGAGTACATGGCCCAGATAGGGTAAGTCACGAGCAAAAAACACAAATTTCTCCTTCCGCAAGCGAAGACCATTTTGTCGCAAGACCTGAAGTAATGTTCTGAGATTGGCTAAATGTTCTTCTTCCGTCTTTTCGGAGATCACAATATCGTCCAGATAATTTGCTGCAGTAGGGTCCGACGCACAAACAGTTTGTAGATATTGCTGAAACAATGCAGGGGCGGATGCACACCCGAATGGCAGTCGTTTGAATCGATACAAACCAACATGCGTGTTAACCACCAAAACGCGCTGGGATTCTTCGTCCACCGTTACTTGCAAGTACGCATCTGCTAGATACAACTTCGAAAAATATTTACCCAGGCACAGTTTGTCAAAAAGATCTTACAGGCGGGGTAAATGAAAAGTTGCAGTCACTAGTTGTGGATTCACTGTTGCCTTTAAGTCCACACAAAGTCTCAATTTGCCGAAAGGCTTTTGTAAAATTACTAAGGGTGATGCCCAGAGAGAAGCCTGCACATGTTCAATTACACCTTGTGATTCAAAATCGTGTAATGTTCTTGCAACCTCATCACGCAATGCTTGGAGAACATAGCGCGCTCTGAAAAATTTCAGTTGCGCGTTTACTTTCAGTTCCAAATGTGCATTATAGTTCTTAGCGCATCCAAGGCCTGGTGCAAAAAGTCTGCAAATTCTTCACATAGACGAGAAACACTGTCTGAAGGCACAGTCTGGTTCACTGAGAGGACCTGATTGACTACAGACAAGTTAAACAACTGAAATAAATCTAAACCAAACAAGTTCACTGCAGCAGAAGAACGCAGGACGTACAATGACACAAGTTTTGTTTGTCCCTTGTATGTTGCAAGAAGGCTGCACTGTCCTAACACAGGGATTGCTTGTCCTGAATAACTACTTAACTGAAAATTTGCGGCACGCAACGGAGGTGTGCCCAGCTGTTTGTACGTATCGTGATTGATCAGTGAAACTGCAGCTCCGGTATAGAGCTGGAATATTATCACGTTGCCATTAATGTCCAAGTCTACAAAAAGTTTATTGTCCTGCTGACAACAATGGCGACTGTCTCGTGCAATGTGAACTGACACTGGTACAGAAACACTTGCGACTTGACGGGATTTCCGGCGATGTCGACGCACACTATTTGTGGGACGAACACAGTCACTGTTAGAGAGAGTGGCACTGGGCGGAGTGGAATGAACTACATGAATTTCCATGGGCAAAGGTTCACGAGCCTGAGTATTCTGGGTCCGATTCCGGCGCGAAGCAAAGGGCCTGGAATGGTTGTGAGTGTCCGTTCCGAGCATTTTCTGGCAAACACTCTGAACATGTCCCTTTTTATTACAGAAAAAGCAAATAGCTTGGCGTGACAGGCAATTCTCACGTGAATGTCTAGTAGCACACTGCGGGCATGATTTTAGCACTGAATTTGCTTGCTTGCGCTGCACACATGGCGGAGAGCTTTGCGGCAGCTGCGCGGACAGGTGCGAGGGCTGTTTACTGTTCCATGCAGCGCGCCCGGCGGGCCGGTTAACCTGACACACGGGTGGCGAAATATCAAATGATTCCTGAGAAAAGTCAAGTGTGTCCTGCCGATCCAATATGTCCATCACTTGTTGAAGGGAGGGATTGACTAGTTTCAAAATCTGTTCCCATATACGAACATCAGAAACGTTCTGTGCAATTGCATCACGTACCATAGTATCTGAATAAGGAAGTCCACATTGACACTCAAAAGCACAATCCCTAGTAAGGCCTTGCAAGGTTGCAACCCACTCCCAATTAGTCTGACCGGCCGTACGTTTTGTACAAAAGAACGTATACCGTTTGGCAACTACATTGACTGATTCTTTGTAATACGCATCTAATGCAGACAAAATTTCGTCGTAGGACAGAGTTGCTATGTCGCGTCGGGGAAATAATTTCACTATCACACGGTACGTGGACACGCCGACGCACGATAATAAGAAAAGCTGCCGCTCGTTACCTCGAATTCTGTAGGCGGCGAGATGGAATCCAAATTGGCGTGACCACTCCGTCCAGCTTTCCAGTGCCGCATCAAAATGACGAAAAGGTGGTGCAACTGCGTGTTGTGGCTGCAGTAGCGGTGGAGCGGCAGCTGCCGCATTGTTTTGCATTGCACGTTGACCCTGGTCGAGCTGTCCAAGGGCATCCAGTAAGGCCTGCGTCTGCTGATTCTGCAAGCGATAAAATTCGGACAGTACATCTGGAGATGGTGGCGAAGCCATTACACAAGTAAATCAGTCTATCAATATGAACGCAAAATCCTTGTCGTCAAACTGTTGTGACTTGGCAAGACAGCCAAGTCACTATGAGAGGAAGCCGAAAGCCACGCGTTTAAGCTCATGCAGGCCGGCGCTAGGTCTGGAACGGGTCAGGGATATGAGACTAGCAAAAATAGTACGTATCTGTTGGAATACTTAATTTTAATCCATAATTGGTGAACATCAGTCTGACGGTACATGCATCACATTATAAATAGCAATTGATAATGGCGCCTTGCTAGGTCGTAGCAAATGACGTAGCTGAAGGCTATGCTAACTATCGTCTCGGCAAATGAGAGCGTAATTTGTCAGTGAAATATCGCTAGCAAGTCGGCTGTACAACTGGGGCGAGTGCTAGGAAGTCTCGCTAGACCTGCCGTGTGGCGGCGCTCGGTCTGCAATCACTGACAGTGGCGACATGCGGGTCCGACGTATACTACCGGACCGCGGCCGATTTAAAGGCTACCACCTAGCAAGTGTGGTGTCTGGCGGTGACACCACAGGTTTCTTTCACAAAATTCTTGGATTCTGTGGACGCACATATGAACAAAATATGTATGAAAGTGAGTAGTATTGCATACCATCTCTACTGCATCTACACTCTCGAGCACGAATGAGAGATTTATGTGACCTTGATCATAGAATAACCTATCAACGTAGTGCTGAAAACCTTACTTAGGTTCTCACAAAGTGCTCGTCTTGAGATGCAACACACGTAACTTTTATATGCTCATACGTTTCACAGTTTTACTATACAAGTTCGTCTACAAACTACTGCGATACGCTTTACATTACAGTGCTCCTTTTTCTGTTTTTTTATTATTATTATTCGTTCCTAGGTATAATCCTTCACCAAAGGTAGAAAATAATTCTGTCTCAACGATGATGTGGATGGAGTAATCACTGTGCGGAGCTAGAGATGATTGGCTTGACCCATACAACTTCCTAGAACTCTAAAACCTCAATAATTCTGTAGTGGACAGTTTAAACCACATGAGTACACATCGTATGCAAGACACAAAGTAATTTCTTTTTTCAGGTCTCAGTAAATAAGTGGTATCCACACAATCGTTTGCAAGTGAATGACGTCCTTTTTTCTGAATATAATTTGAGGAAGAATTACTCATTTTCTCTCTGTCAGACTATAGTGTTACGTATCATGTGGTTACTAACATATTGGGCGTTAAAATGTCCTCAGAGTTCGCCATTTGCCGAATATAGCAATTACTTTTCTTAGTATGAATCAATTCATACTGGATAACGTCGGTAACAACGTAGAGAAGTCCTGGATGACGCTGTTGTAAATAGAGTTGTCACAAAGTAGAAGATAAATATAAAAAAATCTGCAGTGGATCGAAGTTAATTGTAGGAACTGGGGTTGGCTGTCAACATGAAAAATATATAAAGCATTGCAAGTAAATAGTTAGAAGTACTCGTTATTGTTTACTTACATGATTGGCGATAAATAACTGGGAACAATCCCACCCATTGAATACCTGGGAGTATACTTATGGATCGATGGAAAGCGAAAGGATCGAACAGACGAAAATACAGATGCCGGATTTTAATTACTGGGAGAAGCTTCAGGAAGTTGGTCCACCTATGGTGGAGGTGCTTTAGGAAACTCTCGTTCTACCGATAGGCCAGTATTGTTTCTCAGCCGCCCAAGTTATCCAGTATATTTGATAAAAGAAATAGGGGAGGTAAAGGGACCAGTATTTAGTTAACACAAGCGTCACGGAGATTCTTATCCAATTCCATTTGTAGATGACATGATGTAAATGTCAAAATTCCGAGAGCATATGTTTGCAAATTCATTTTACAAACCAAAGCCTCTCACATATCCCTTGCAAAACAACTCGTCTTTTTTTTGTCGTCTGTCTTCTGACTGGTTTCATGCTACTCGCCACGTATTCTTCCCCTGTGCCAACCTCTTCATCTCAAGCAGCACTTGCAACCTACATCCTCAATTATTTACTGGATGTATTCCAATCTTCGTCTTCCTCTACAGTTTTTGCTTTCTGCATTTCGCTCTAGTACCATGGAAGTAATCCCCTGATATCTTAACAGATGTCCAATTATTGTGTCCCTTCTTGTCAGTGTTTTTCACATATTCCTTTCCTTTCCGATTATGCGCAGAACCTTCTCAGTTATTTCATTACCAGTTCATCTTATTTTCAACACACCTCTGTAGCACAACATGTCAAATGCTTCGAGTCACTTCTGTTCCGGTTTACCCACAGTCCATGTTTGACTACCACACAACGCTGCGCTCCAAAGTACATTCTCAGAAACTTCTTTCTCAAAATGAGAACTACGTTTGGTACTAGAGGACTTCTGTTGTCCATGAATGCCTTTTTTTCCATTGCTACTCTGCTTTTGATGTCTTCCTTGCTCCGTCCGTCACTGGTTATTTTGCTACCTAGGTAGTAGAATTATTTTCGTCTTTGTTCAGTTTGCTCTCATTCCATGTTCTGTACTCATTAGACTGTTCATTTCATTCATCACATCCCGTAATTCCTCTTCAGTTTCTCTCAGAATAGCAATGTCATCAGCGACTCGAATTATTGATACCCATTCACCCTGACTGAACAGTAAGGCCTGAAAGACTGCACACCTGTCTTACACCTTTTTTAAGTGTAGCACTCGGTTCTCGGTCGTCGACTTCTATTATTCCCTATTATTCCCTCTTTTCCCTTGTACATGTTGTATATTGTCCGTCTCTTCCTTTACCTTATTCCTATTTTTTTCAGGATTTTGAACATCTTGCACCATTTTCCATTGTCGAACGAATTTTCCAGTTCGACAAAGCCTATGAATGCGTCTTGATTTTTCTTTACTCTTGCTTCCATTATCAACCGCAGCATCATTATTACCTCTCTGGTGCGTTATTTTTCCCGAATCCAAACTGATGTTGATCAAACACATCCTCAATTTTCCTTTCCATTCTTCTGTACTTTGTTCTTGTCACCAAAATGGATGCATGAGGTGTTAAGCTGATTGTTCGACAATTCTTGCAATTGTCATCTCTTGCAGTCTTCGGAATTGTGTGGATGATATTTTTCTGAAAGTTAGATTTTATGTCGCCAGATTCATAGTTTGTGAACACCATCGTCAGCAGTAGATTTTTGCCACTTCCTCCATGATTTTAGAAATTCTGGTTTATGGTTGTGTGTCCCTTCTGCCTCATTTCATCTTAAGTCCTTCAAAGTTCTCTTAAATTTCGATTCTAGTAATGGGTTACCTGTCTGTTCCAAATGGACTCCTGCTTCTTCTTCTATTTCGTCACACTAATCTTTCCCCTTAAAGAGGCCTTCAACACTCTTTCCACCTATCCGCTCTTTCCTCTGCATTTGTGGAGTTCACTTTACAATATTAATGTTACCACCCTTGCATTTAATATCAGCGAAGGTTGTTTTTACTTTCCTAGTGGCTGAGAGCGTTCTTCCGACAGTTATATCTTTTTCGATTTCTTCAGATTTTTCATGCGGCCATTTCGTCTTAGCGTCCCTTTAGTTCCTATTTATCTCATTTCTCAACGACTTCTGTTTACGTATTCCTGAATTCTCTTGAACATTTTTGTACTTCCTTGTTTCATCGATCAACTGAAGTATTTCTTCCATTGCCCAGGGTTTTTTCACAGTTACCTTCTTTGTACCTATCGTTTTCCTTCCAACAACTATGAAGATAAAATTAGGGATTCGATGCTTAAGTGGTATTTACAATAGATGAAGGAGGAAGGGTGAAGTACACGACCGACCAAACGACCAAGCTGTAAGTTTTCCAGCCAAGCATGTTGATGTACCGATACAGCATGGTCTCATACAGTATGTCTGAACTAAAGGATACGAAAATGAGAGTTTTTGAATCATAAATATATTTTTGTGTTGTTTAGCACGCATTTGTTTGGGATGGGGGAGATTTACCGATGGAACAGACAAACTGTTGGTACTAAGATTTGATTTTTTCGTATATTTCTTGATTTTTTTTGTGGTGTTGGTAAGCGAGTTTTTGGAACTTAAATATTTGTGTGAGTGGTAGTGTTTGCTAAGAAAGGAGGAATGTTTGTTGCTATTCGTAAAAATTCGTTTTGATAAACGAACCTTCTTGACATTTTGTTGGCCGTTGAGCACCAAATTTGATAGCCATTAGTCAGGACAGATAGACGAAAAACTTTGACCATTATCGCTTTAGTCCTGATGTTGAATTAATCTCTTTCCATCGGTGGATATAATTGATATAAGAGATGATTTTCCCGAATGCAAAAACATTCAATGTTGTTTTCTTAATGTGACTAATGAGACCAAAATAGGGGATACCGTATTTTCACTCCAGGACGGCTCCATCCTGGGTTATTCGTTCGATAATAAAATAGCTCGAGTTGAGTTCATGTTAATCGTAATTTTAATAATTTTGAACTTCTTCTAGGAATGATTTACATACGAAGTGTTTTGGGCTTGAACTGCTTTTCTTCAAACACCTGTGTCTTCCTCAAGCAACGAGAGTTGCCTCCCTGTATGCTGAGGAATGTCTTTGGTATAGACAGAGTAAAGGATTAGGTCCCTAACGGATACCTTAGGTTATTTGTCTCAACATTACTTTGGGATTTTAGTTTTTTCGTAATGTTAATTTTTTAAAAAAGTAATAGAACAATTTTTACTGAATGACGTGGGCAGCAACATGTGAGACACATATGTGAGACTTTTTCAGTAGTATTCGCACATAAAGTACCATGTACCATACACAGTCAGGTACGATGCGGAATATGTACGCCGGTGCATAATTCATGTGTTATTTGTAAGTGAATCACTTTTTTGATCATTGTGAAATTTTCCACGCTCAACGAACAGTACTTAAAATATATTTTATTTCACACGTATACCTGACAATTGCTTTCACACAGATGTTTCAGAATTATTCTTTACATCGTTGGAAACGATAAAATTAATTTCCAAATAGAATTTAACGCTGTGTAATAAAGCGCCTTTTTTGCTGCCAATCAGTGATTCGCAATAAAAAGTCTCGTAGCGACTGTCATGGGAATGGTACTATTCAGTGTTACTCAGAAAAAAAACCGCATGTGTGCGGCGCCAATTACTGGCACTCATATATTGACATTCTCGTACTGACACATCACTATTCATAATGCCTGCGGTTTCATTAGTTAGCGGAAAAGTACTCTCCTGGTACTGTATCAGATGAAAGTAAAACACTGAGCTGCGTTGCAGCAGAATGAGATAAATATCTCAATTTTTTTATTGAAATCCAATTTATGCAAATTTTGTGACGTCTACTCCAATGCTAAACACACTAACATATCAGAAGTTTTGAAAAAGTAATGTCAATCCAATTTACTGTCTGAATAATGAAAAATACACTGCTTTCTACTAACATTTCGGAAATCTGTGGCATATAATGTAGCAGTCTCATGAACTTATATACCACCGATCGGTATAATAAGACGATCATTCAATAATTTAGGGGCGCCAAATTGGTCTGGGGAGGAAATTGTTAGTAGGACAAGTTTTGTAATTTTATTGTTTTATGTTACCGTCACTGGGATGAGCCCTGATAAGCTGATGTATCAACATTGTTTTGTTTATAACCTCAAAAATACGTTTCAATATGGTGAGTCCGCTTGAAATGCCCACATTGGTTGAACAACGTTCGGTTATCCGTTTTTTACTTGCTGAAGGCGAGAAACCAGTGAATATTTACCGGAGAATGTCCGACGTTTTTGGTGATGGTTGTGAGAACCGTGAAAATTTTTTTAAGTGGGTGGAGCAGTTCAAAAACGGTCGCGACTCAGTGACGGACGAACACCGTTCTGGCCAACCAGTTGCAGTTTCATCTCCCTCACTTGGAAGTAGAATTGATGACATTATTCGTTCCGACTGCAGTGTGGCTGTGGAAGTGATAGTTGATAAGGTTCAAATTTGTACTGGTAAAGTTCATAAATCATCTGTAACACGTTGAAGTACCCCAAAACATGTGCAAGATGGTTCCCAAAGGAGTTGATGAGGCTACACAAGGGCACAAGGTTGAGAGTATGCACTGAGCTAAAGGTACGTCATGAAGGTGAGCACTTCCTCAACGAAGTTTTAACTTGTGATGAAACCTGGGTTCACTATTATGAGCCAGAATCAGAAAGACAAAGCATGAAGTTGGAGCACAACAACTCACCTGCCAAAGGATGCTGAAGGTCCAGTTGTTTGTGACTATCTCGAAGCGCAGCATACAATGAACAGCTAATACTACTCGGATTTGCTTTTAAACAAAGTGAAGCTAGCCATGAGAGAGAGACGTCGTGGATCTCAGAGGAGACATGTGAATCTCCAGCAAGACAACGCACGTCTTCATACTGCTCAACTAAACCGTGAAACTATCGACTAAATGGACTGGGAAGTACTGCGTCATCCCCCTTACAGTCCTGAATTATTTGTTGGTTTCACTGAAGGATGCATTACGTGGGAAGAGGTTCCAGGACAACGAGCTCTTGCGAAAGTCTGTGGGAAATTGGTCCAAACACAAAGATAAAGAGTTCTTTGCAGCCGGAATAAAATGATTATAGCCCATGGGAACAAGTACATAAATATTCAGGGGATTATGTTGAAAAGTAGTAAAAGTACTGTTTTGTAAAAATAAACGCTTTTTTCTTCAGACCATTTAGTCTCTTTAATTACTGATTATCACTAGCATTTTTCACTCGATGTACAAAAACTCACATTGAACATTACTAGTGGAAAAATGCATTAAAATTACTCAGTATGAAAACTGGGTACCATCTATCTCATTCTCCCTTCATTATCATACTTAAAAAAATTCCCAAAACTTTTTGAATGGGAACTTATTCGCGCTCTCTTTAGCATGAAACTTACATGTCACATTCCCAGTCTCCACTAACTGTAACTTTCACACCCACTAGTCCATTACTGTAAGCCACTCATACCCATCCACACCCACATACCCTTCCTCATGCAGTCATGCAGCCAGTTCACTGTCACTAAGTCTTTGTGTTTCACAGTCATCGTCTCTTGTCTCGCTACCACAGTCTCCTTCTTTCTGTTCTACTGCTACCATCTCCTCCCACATTCATTGTCTCGCTCTGCTATCTCTTACTTCTACTATTTCATTTATCCCTTCCGACTGCTGTTTTCTCCTCTCACTGTCTATGTCTTTTCCTCGTTGTAGTTTTCATGGACTCTGTGTCTCATTATCACTGGCTCTCATCCACTTGCTCTTTCCTCTCCTTTTCTTCCACTTCCACTGACTGTCTTTCACACTTTTTTTTCTATCAGTGTTCGACAATTGTCAACTACATTCCATTCCCAGTGTCTCCCTCTCTTTCTCTCGTATAGACATTGACAACTTCGCTCTTTCCCTAGCGTAATCACCGTCTACTATACTCCAACATTTATTGCTTTTCCGTCTCTTTCTCACTGCCTCTGCCTCCTTCTCCCTTACAAAGAAGGCAAAAATATGTTCGAATGCCAAACATTTCGTGAAAATTTTTCATGGCCTTTAGAAAGGTAGAAAGAGGCAGCTGCTACCTCACTTTTCAATCACAGTCTCTTAATAGACAGGAGCAAATTCATCTTTTTTTGTTCTTCTATTGGAGCATTTGCCGCTGATACTCTTCCTTTCCCAGCTACAGCATGTCACTCATATGAAAAGAACCTGCTCGGGCAGTAAAATTTTGTTAGTTTAATTACGTTAAAACTAAATGACGTAAAAACTAAATAATTTTACACTTCAGATCGCATTTTAAGTGAAAAGAGACTTCTGATATGCTTCATCACTACAAGAACATGTGAATCTCCATAACCCTTATGGTGAAAGCGGAGATACTTTACAGAGTATTTCTCCGTGCTTTGTCACTTTATAAACTACGATTTCACCTCACACCGGGACTTATATGTGCATGTTACATGTACAATTAACACAAATTTGAAGTTCTGTATACCTTGAACGGAAAAAACTTCAAATAAATTATCGGAATTGTTGGGGATTGGAATCTTTGGATTACATCATAAAAAAAATTCAGCCATTTTCTGTTCATAGCTGTCTTGGAATCTACGGCTTGGTATTGGTACCCAAAAATCGCGTTTTCCGCGTTTTCTAAGACACCGCCCATGAGTTAAATGCTGGACGTGAAAACCACCTAGTACGGCATTCTAGGGAAAAACAAGATTGAAATTCCTAATGAGATGCAGCCACATCATTCGGGAGGAGTAAATTCCTCTGTGTTTTGGTTCTCTGATTCCATATCACTAGTATTATATGTTCTAAAGAAGTCATTAGCAGTTATACTTTTCTCTTCTCTTCACTCATCACGTAGTTGGCCACGATAAGAAACCAGAAGTAATAGATCATTACAACAAACATATGTGGGGTGTTGGCACCATGGATCAATTTGTCGGCACCTATAGCGTGAAACGTAACACCAGCCGCTAGGCCCTTGCTCTCTTCTATAACAGACATTGCTGGAAACGCTGCAATGATTATATGTTTGCATCATCACCCACAATGCCTGACTTCAAATCAGAAGAGGCGGCGGTTCCTGCTGCAGTTTGGACGAGAGCTTGTGCGTCATTACATCAACAGAAGAATGCTTGATAGGAGGTGCCTTCAAGAGGAAGCTAAAAGTAGTCTTCTTGCTCTTGGATATGGCAATGAGTCTAAAGGACTCAGTACACCCGTGAATCACCAACCTACTGACAAACGATAAAGGTCTTCTTTGTGTCCAATAAACCTGGACAAAAAATTAATAACAATTCGTAACTACTGTGGAAAATTTGTATGAAACTCTCATTTCAGCCTGATTGTAATATGTTTAGTATGTGATAAAAATTAGTAAGTTTGTCGTGGTGACACGGCCATTTCTATCACAGTAAAATTAGAACAGATATTTCATTGTACTGAAGTTGTCATTTTCTTTTCGTTTTAGTCACGATTTCTATAGACATAGAAAAAACTGATAAATAAGAAAATATATCAGTTGTCTTAAAAAAGATGAAATACAACGGTATGTACTGATAGTGTTTGATATATAAGTATGTAAAATGTAAAAAATAAAAAATGTTATTGTAAAAAGAAGTTATGTACAGCAAAAGGTGCGCAAATTATATAATGAGGTATTATGTGCCATACAACATAAAAAACTAATTTTCATTTAATACATATGATACAATGATAATAAAAACAATGTGGAATATAACAATTCGATATTACAACAAGGAAATAATGGCAAATTCTAGCAATAAATAAAGTGCTTCAGTCAAATGAACTGGGGTCTTGAGAGTCCCTACATGGCAAGACATGTAATTTTTCCTATGTGCCCAGCGCAGGGATAATTATTCTCACAAGACAGACCATAACTTTACAGTACGATGAACAGGAATAAAGAAAAGAGATGCTTGTGATATTAAGGCGCCTCCTTCTTTATCTAATAACATTGCAGTATTGCATGCAGCGCTGATACAGTCAGAAACCAGTGGGAGAATGTAATAAAAAAGCTTTAAATAAATAGCTGCATAATAACACAATACACAATCAACACATTGAAAAGGAAATAGTAAAACTTAAAAATGAATGATTGATCCGTTGCTATTTGAACTGAAGGCAGCAGAAGACCGCGAATGAGAGTAAAATAAATTAAATACAGGCTATTGGTAGTGGAGTACTGACAACAAACTAACTACGTCTCTTGAAAACTACGTTTACAATGTGTCTGAAAGAAGTGTCTACATTCAGCGTTTACTACCATCTTATATTTATGTAAGGGAAACAGACAGATTTAAGATTAAGAACAATTACAATCGAGCAATGGAGAGATGCATTTTGGCAGTGAATAGCAGGATGAAGGAAAAAAGCAAAGCCGTTACAGGAAAGAGACTAAATAGGAGGATGTTATTAGGACTGCAATGAAAAATGAAATGATGGTCGATGTTTGATGTGTCGAGGCGAATGATTGGTAATTAGATGAAGGGAATGTTATACATCAAAAGGTAAGCAGACGTGACAGTCTAATAAATAATGAGTAAACGGCACTAGGAAAGATGGGTGCGAATTGGGTAGAAGACCGTAATGCATGGAAGGTCTCGATGAGGTGTTAACCTAGCCGGAAGTCCTCACGTAGTAGCTGACGTCGATTGGTTGATAATAAAAACTATGGTAGTGGTGGTGGTGGTGGTGATGACGATAGTACAAGATCAGTCACGAGCTGACAATAAAAATAGAAAGGACTCTTGTACATCTTAAAATTTCCTTAATAACAACTAATTGACTTTTGATGGTGAGACACAATGAGTATGAAAATGGACTGGAATAGTACACAGCATATGGTAGTAAAGTCATGATATACATGCCAATTTAGGACACGCTATATTTAACGTTTCTGTTGTTATGTGATAGCACAAACGACCTCAAAATGTATGTGCTGTAAAGTAAACAACGTACAAATATGAATTTGTCTCGAGGGTTCGATGAAGGTAATGTTTCATTAGTGTACTTATAAACACTGTTTGACGTATCATTTCAGCACTTGTTGTTAGCTGCATAACTTATTTGATATCTGAATTTTTTTTCTCAGGTGTATGGCGGCATTCACAAATTCTGAATAGGATATGGGCTACATTTTGTTGTAAAAACCGTAATTTGAAGGCACTGATATCCTTTGAAACTATGTCGATGTGAAAAAAAGCGAGTAATTAGAACTGGGTATTACGTATTTCTTCTTTATTCCGTTGGAACTATCTACTAACGACTAAACGTAACAGAACTCTACACAGCTTATGGATAATATATTAAAAGAAAAATAATCGGAATAAAAAACTATTCAGATATGACACTGCACGCGGAAAATGTGCAAATGTAACTGTACTTATCGTAAAACCCATTGAAAATAAGAATTTACTTCAATTTTCAAATTCACTCACCGACAAACTCAACACTTTATCCCGGAATGCATGGCACAAATAACAAAAATTTGTAGTGAGCAGGAACCTTCATATGAGTGAGAATAACATGGCTTAGTCTAAATTACGATTGGCAGTACTGTAGTACAAAAACTGCAACATATGTGCTGGTGTAGCGGGAGGCAACCCCTTTACGTACACCGTGCAAAGTAGCGGTCTAGTGAAGAACCTAAAAGAACATCCAACACCACATCACTCAAATCGAATCGTATCCGTATCCCTGCAAAGTGTGAATGTGAGGCTACGGTCTACCGCTCAAGTAAGACTTAAGCCATTAACATCCTACTGTATTTAGCAATACGTCATTATGAAACCCTGTAGGAAGTCACAGTTGGTACAATGGGAGACAGTCATTTTTAACAAAATATCTTCGACGACATCAGTTGAGAACTAATCTATTGGCCATTCAACTGAAGAGCCATTCCTAAGGCTGCTCTGCAGTACAGTGCAGAATTTTCTTAACACACAAGGGGCAGTATTGTGTAACAATATTGTCAATTACATGTGACTAGGAGAACTTACTGGAAGTTGGCTGTATTTTTAAAAAAACTACGTATACTTCTGATATAAGGTGTAGAAATTCCAGCTTGTCTCATATCATGTTAATTATATAAATTTTTACTTCTCATAGACTTAATTAATAATCCTTTTCTCTAAATTTCTAGCAAAATACGTCTCTTGTTTTTTCCTTCAAAAAGCAACTTGTTTAACGTCTACATAGAAAGGTTTGTACATTTTTTTTACTTTTACCCATAATGGCTGTGAATTAGTCAGCGGAGATATTGAAGATATTAATTGCGTCACTAAAATATTTATTCTCACACTTATAATAAATTTGTCTATTTTTCACTACCCAGCGCATCGTAATTTATTTTCTCATGTGCATATCCTACAACCACTTACCACCAGCCTCTTTTTAACACTGCAAAGCATCAAAAATTCTGAGCTACAGAAAGTGTTTCTTGGTTTGGCCTTAAAGATTTAATGCGATTATCACCTTCCTTTATGAAAAGTTGTAGTGTAATCATTTCAATCGAATTAGTTAATATCAAACAAATTTATATCAATAACACCAGAAAAAGGCACATTAATAAGTATATACAAATCTGTATCCATTGCACAGATTCACCAATATAGCAAAGCATTTTGGCGTCTAATACCGAAGTACAATATCTTACATAAAATAGGAACACGATAACAAAAATCTGTTGCACGCCTAAAATGCTATTCCTTATTGTTCACGATATAATTGAGACTCAATCATGACTATGTAATTGGTTCTAATGGCTCTGAGCACTATGTGACTTAACTTCTAAGGTCATCAGTCCCGTAGAACTTAGAACTAGTTAAACCTAACTAACCTAAGGACATCACACACATCCATGCCCGAGGCAGGATTCGAACCTGCGACCGTAGCGGTCGCGCCGTTCCAGACTGTAGCGCCTAGAACCGCTCGGCCACTTCGGCCGGCTGACTATGTAATTCGTAGAATGTGTGTAAACAGATGATATGAGAAAATATTATAGAATAAAAACCTTCTCAAAAATTTCGAATTTTAAAATGCAATCATTTAGAAGTTTCAGTTCCACTATTTATCAGCTCATATTTTTCTGTACCGCAAATGTCATAAAGGGAAGAGATTAGCCGTTCAGTTGTAAATTTTCTTTTTGTAGAAGCATCTCAGAAGGCAATTAAGAACATCTGGGATACTTTTACTTTCAAAAATCTCCACTCATTAAGGTAACGCTTTATTTTAGAACTACTAATTAAATACATAGCCATCAGTTAACGTTAATAATAAAATATATGCTGGTTACAATTTCTTTATTTTTTGTTGGTGTTGAAAATATAATGCTCTCTATGTTGAAAATTTAATAAAAAAGTAGAAATCCTCCTGCGACAGTCCTTAAACACACACAATGACATAGTCAGAATGTTTATTTACCAATTAGACACGTTAGCACAGACAGAGGAATTTGGTGAAATTAACATTAAGAGTTATTCTGTGAAATTGACCTTTTTTATAATGTCTTCTAATTAGGTATGAAATATTGATTGATGGCAAAATGGGTGAATGTAACACCCTGATTAATCATGTCTGCATAACTATGTTCAAGAAATATGATCTGGATAAGGACACTTTTGACTGAAACTAAGCGAATGGATTAATAAAAACAAAAGTAACTTCGGAATGATTTGTAGACTTTTTGACATTAGAAGCCCAATAATTTGTCTCTCCTATAAGGTGATTAAAAGTGCTAATATGTAGCTTGTTTTTACTGACCACTGAGTAAAAGAGAGGAAGGTATAATAAGGTCTGTGTTATCTTCATTGTTATGTGGATGTTGTTCTGTATTTCCATTTCAAGTTCCTTCATGAAGCAACACACCTTACAAAGCTGACTACTTCGTGTTAAAGCCTTACTGACGTTGCGAATGAGGTCTGCAAATGTCTTACGTCCACTCGTCCGTTTCAAACCCACTAAAAAGATAAGAATGAAAATATTGCCTCTTGCTGTACGCACGTCCCCCTACAGTGATGCTGGTACACTCAGTTCAAAGTAATTTAAAGCAAAAAAAGGAGACTCTTCAGTCCTTCCTTCTCTGTAAACCGACAGATAATATCCGTATTGATAATCATATATTATTTTCAGATTTTTTCTCAGAATTTCTGGCTCAAACTAAAGCAGTCTGAGAGCAGAGAAAATGTATTTTGAAAAAAGAAGACTATTTGGTATCTCCCGCTGAAACTAAATATTTGATACCATTAAATTAGATCTCAACAAGTAGTGCTGTAACTTTATTAAAATTTTTGTAACATGTGTTTGTCTGAAAGTGATGATTTCCTTAGTGTGAATATAAATTCATTCCATTCCCAAAGAAAGCAGAAGAAACTGTAGAGTAAGTGTCTCCAAACATGGAGTCTCGCTATATCTTCGCTATGAGAGTGATATGCCATGTCTGTGCTTGAAGAACAAACGGCAAGAAGAAAGCTACGTCTAGAAACATTGTTTACATTAGTTCTTCGAGATATTTATATTAATCGAATTTATTTACGGTCGATAAGTCATGTTTTAGCGCTTTTTGATAATCCCAAAGTTTCCTGTTGTGCAAACTTGAACGTTTTCATAGCATATTGGTCCAAATAACCAATTAAATGTTGTGTAAGGTTCTGTCTAGAAATTGTACCTACGTTGCTTCCATAAACCCCACACTTAAGCTGAAAGACTATTTTTCTTCAGCTCGATTTATGTTTTCCATGTTGTTGCAAGGTATTTTCTAGTTTTATAATGGTGTTTTCAAGACGATGTTTATGAGCACTGACCACAGTTAATGTTCCTTTTAAACTCTGGGCTTAGATTCGAACGGATGAGATATGTCCATACGAAATCAAGCATTTTTGAAGGATTACTTTTATGTTGGTAATTATAGTGTTGAACTCTATTCCTATTCGTAGGGCTTTCATAACTAGGACAGTCTCAAATGATGCCTTGTTTACTGTGAGTGAGGGCGTCGTCTTGTCAGCTAATGTAAATGAATTAATACAGAATGGTAGCTATGTCCGATAATGCTTCCTGGCTCTTTAAATGTCCTTATTAGCATTTAATATCTGAAACGTCACAACGCACAAGTCAAATAAATCAGCGAATGGACAGTACTGTCATAACTCCGGACGTCTGTCACATATGAACTGCCCTGGGCGCACCAACGCATCACAAAAACAACATTGACGTAACCGAAATGCAATTGTTTGCGTGGAGCATCCACAAGCTCGGCAATCACATATACTGCGTCAGCTGCTAGCGAAAATACTGTTTGCGTAAACAGTACCGCAGATGAGAGAAACTCCAGTTACGCAATATTCGGCAGACACAAGAGCTTAACCGTGTTTGTCACGCACATATGGAGTCGGCAATAGGTTCTGTACCGTCCTCAGCCCTGCGAAAGCGTTGCAGTTTACTAAGCGTAGTTCGGTTAAACAGCATCTGCAGTGTTAAATCGAGTACATTGTTTAATATAATCTCATAGCAGCACGAACTACACTGCTAGCATGAAATTCCTTCAGCGTAACAGTATTTCATATTATGTCTAGTTTACTGTTTCTTACTCGAATGATTCAGTGTGAAAGAGGTGATAGCTAACACTGTTAGCCTGACTGTTATTGCTCCATTAGAAGTAAGTAGCTATATTTTAGTCCAGGTGTTATGAAAATAGCTTTTGAGTTTTTCCTTCATTTCATCTCTGTGTGTTTATTATTGACAAATTAGAAACTTGCGGAAGCTGTATCAAGTTTAGTCAGTTGTTCGAATTTTAAGCACACTTCTTTTCTTATTTGTGCTTTCCGTACCTCCTTGTATGGTAATTGGACTACTCATTCAGAAGAACTTCCCCTTGAACGGTACTGGTTGTTTTCGATTGCAATTATGTTAAATTCTAGCTACTCAAATGTCATTTACATACACCGCGTTAAAACAACGATTTCCTTTTCGAAACGTTTTCCTTAACTGATGCCACATCAGTTAATCTTCTCTTCCGCAGTGCTTTCACTAGTTTATGAACGTTTAGAACCTTTGCTTTTCTATATTTTTCCCTCTTCTTTTTTCCACTACCTGATTCTTCGATACTCCTACACTGAAAGTTAATTGTTCAAAGAAACAATACGTTTCATCTCAAAATTAGTAAATTATATTTAATTCTTTCCATTGAAACTTTTGTTTCTGTATGACCGAGGACAATATAATTTATACAGCACATTTTATTAATATATGTTGCAGTAACTTTCAGATCACACTTGGTGGTATTTTATTTTTTATTATATAAATACTTTATCCTACACTTGATTGTAACTGAGACTATATTTCCTAAAATATTTATGTTCTGTAGATAGATATGTATTTCGAGAATATTTCTTATACCAAGTTTCTCGTTGTATCTGAAATGCATGGAGAATGGTGCAATTGTCGACGGTAGGCGTTATATGCCCTGCTTGGAAATAGACTTGTTCCAGCCATCCACAAAAAAAACTACTCGCTTCTATTTCGGGATTGTTTTTCAGCCTTGTTAGTTGTACATTAACAGTAATACGCAGCAGTATGTATTTGTTTGCTGATGAGGAATTGGTCAGTATACACCTCGTATATGGTTTCACAAAATGTAACGGACTGGCGGTGAAATGACGTCGTGATGGAGTATTCCCGCAGTGACGACCAGCACATCACTGCAT
Organism: Schistocerca piceifrons; assembly: GCF_021461385.2. Taxonomy (NCBI): domain Eukaryota; kingdom Metazoa; phylum Arthropoda; class Insecta; order Orthoptera; family Acrididae; genus Schistocerca; species Schistocerca piceifrons. Next base: position 287,737,626 of record NC_060144.1, on the reverse strand, counting down.
ATTTCCATGTCTGAAAAGGCAACTAAGAGAAACTGAATCCCCCTGTGTAAAGATGGCTTTATGTTACAGACTTATTCTCGCTATTAGTCTTTTAGTCTTTCACGAGTCACCAATGAAGACAAGTCCATTATAGGAAATCCAGAAAAAATGTACCTGCACTACGTCTGAAATTTTGTTGATGGGGTTTAGAACCAGCCTGTGTAGCACTATTTATTGATAACAAAATTAGTTACTTAATTGTCCCAGTGATTAAACTCACTTGTTATTTATAGTTTCATTATTATTCATTCCTACATCTTAGAGATGTTTGACACACACATTCGTCTACACACAATACTATTAAAATTTTCTCCTGGTTATATGACATTCGGGAGTTTGCACTACTGTCTCTTCATTTTTTGCGGTATATGTGTGATGGAAGAAATAATAACTGTCAGCCTCATATCAGTTATAATTATTCAATGCAAGTGAATCAATAAAGGAAAACTAGGGCTGCTACAAAAATCGAATGATTGGCTACTGTGAGCTGTGCTCAACTAAGATTAATTAGGTAATAAGAGCGTACAGTATGTGGTTGTCAGTGTAAACTATGTGCGATGAGATTATACCAGAAGCAGCCTGAGAAAGATCTGGGGCGAAATTTCTAAAGGAGATACGTGTGCTACAGAGCAGAGTGATATCTCGGTGTCTGCCCCAAGCCAAGGCAGGCTCATGCATAACATCTGCATTGGAATATCAAAACGGCTGGAGAACCGGCACTGCAAATAAAATGGCGCACACCAAAGGCCGTTGCTACACATTTCTTGATGTCTGAATCACCAATTAAGCAGTATGACCTGACTCTGTAGGTTGTTTATAACGTCATTCTGAGAATCATACACAGTGGAGTAACAAAACAGAAATTATATGCAACAATGATTTTCAACAACACAACACTGCACAGAGTGACAAACCGAAAGCCTGGCAAAGGGCGGGACACTGTGGAATGGGCAAGAATTTTAACGGCCCGATAAAATGAACTTTTTCAATGTCCGCGGCAATCATACGTGATGAGAATACTACACAGCACACCAGCACTCCAGGAGAGGGCGGAAAAGCGTAGTGTAAACAGGCTCTTTAGTAAACCTACCACCTTTTCTAAGTGTTCTGTCAATACATAGCATTCTTTCGTTTGCTTTCCCCACAATATTCTCTATGTGATCGTTACAACTGAAATTACTCGTTACTGTATTCCCTATGTATTTATTTATGTTTGCAGCCTTTAGATTTGTGTGATGTATCTTGTAAATGAGATTTAGCTGATTATTTTTAGTGCTTATGATTTAGAGCCAATTGCCACTTTTGGACCATACAAATTCTTGTCCAAATCATTTTTAGTTTTGACCATCTATGACATTACATGACGGCAAAAGACAGGATCAACATACTAACACGACTGTTCAGATTGCTTCCTGAACCGTTTATGTAAATCAGGAACAATAGAGAGGCTATAACATTTTATTGAGGAACGCCTGATATTAGTTCTGTTGTTCGTGATGATTTTTCATCATATATTACGAGATGTAATCTTTCTGACAGGAAATTACGAATCCAGTCACAAAACTGAAACGACACTACATAGTCAAGCAATTTAATTAGAAGTCGCTTGTGAGAAACGGCGTCAAAAGCCTTCTGGCAATCCTGCAAATATTAAATCAATTTGACGTCCCCTTTCAATAGCATTCTTACTTTGTGATAATGAAGAATTAGTTGTGTTTCACAAGAACGATATTTTCTGAATCCCGGTTGGCTATTTTTTAATATTTTCAGGGTGATACATGATGTTAGAGCACAGTATATGTTCCAAAATCCTCCTGAAAATCTACTTTAGTGATACAGGATTGTAATTCAGTTGTTTACTCCCACATCCTTTCTTAGGTACTGGTGTGACGTACGCAACTTTCCAGTCTCTGTGTAGTACGGCTCTTTCTACGAGCGAGCGGTTGTACGTGATTGCTAAGTATAGGGCTATTGTATCAGCATAGTGTGAAAAGAACATGACTGGTATACAGTCTGGACGGGAAGCCTTATCTTTGAATGTTTTAAGATGCTTCGCTACATCAAGAATATCCTTTTTTCAGTCACTCGTGTTGGCAGTTGTTCTTGATTCGAATTCTGTGACATTTACTTTGTCTTATTTTGTGAAGAAATTGCGGAAAAGAGTGTTTTGTAACTCTGCTTCAGTGGCGCTGTCATCGATAACTTCGTCATTGTTATCGCTTAGTGAAGGTATTGGTGGTGCCTAGTTACTGGTGTAGTTTATATACTACCGGAATCTCTTTGAGTTTTCTGCCAGATTTCGAGACAGAGTTTTGATGTGGAAACTAATAAAAACATTTTGCATTGCAGTTCGCGCTAAATTTAGAGCTTCTTTAAGACTCCCATAATCTTGGAAATTTTATGTTCTTTTAAATTTGGCATGCTTTTTTCGTTGCTTCTGCAATATGTTTCTGACCTGTTCTGTGTACCGTGGGGGATGAGTGGGAGAGACCGGGGCTAGTTGTTACATTTTTTGAAAACTCATATGTCTCGACGCAAAACGTGTAAGCCAATGGGGTAAGTGCGTAACTTATACTCATCGTTCAATCATCAGAAAACTGTTGTCGTTCTAGACGTAAGTCCTGATTATTCAGTGCTATATTAAATAATTTGCTAAACTGCGTGATGTAACAACTTACCCCAGTATGAGGCACATAGTTACATTATACAGGGTTAGTTGTTACATAATAATTGAAAAGGAATATCTTCTTGGTTCTACAATACGTATTTCATTAATCAATAACTTCCATCCAAGGGAAACAATTTTTGGTTTTAACAAAGCATAGAACTTGAACACAATACTGATATTGGCATATGGAATATTTATGAAGTCATCCTTACTCTGATGAAGAAATACCAATTTCAGTCATCTCACAAAGAGATAATGTCATTTCCTCCGACAGACTGCTACGATTATTTGGGGTTCTTAGCCCTTCCTCTCCTCAGTTGTAGTGACACTTCCCCAAGAGAGAATGAATGATCCATTGGCTACGATTCGCCAGGTGACTATTACCTTCGAGACATCAGTCAGTCTTTAGTCGTCAGTGTAAAGAATCCTAAGGAAATGCAATCTGAAAACAAAGGAAGTAGGTTACAGTACGCTTGTTCGCCCACTGCTTGAATACTGCTCAGCAGTGTGGGATCCGTACCAGATAGGGTTGACAGAGACAGAGAAGATCCAAAGGAGAGCAGCGCGCTTCGTTACAGGATCCTTTAGTAATCGCGAAAGCGTTACGGAGATGATAGATAAACTACAGTGGAAGACTCTGCAGGAGAGACGCTCGGTAGCTCGGTACGGGCTTTTGTTAAGTTTCGAGAACATACCTTCACCGAAGAGTCAAGCAGTATATGGCTCCCTCCTACGTATATATCGCGAAGAGACCATGAGGATAAAATCAGAGAGAATAGAGCCCACACAGAAGCATACCGACAATCCTTCTTTCCACGAACAATACGAGACTGAAATAGAAGGTAGAACCTCCGCCACACACCGTCAGGTGGCTTGCGGAGTGTGGATGTAGATGTAGATGTAGATGTATGTGTAATGAGATTCTTTCATAAATATCCTGAGAAAAATTTGGGCCTAATTATCTACCAGACGTGGCGAGCTGCCAATGTCTTCTCCACTGAACTGGAAACTTGGATTTCTACCATATGCTCACCAGGGGCCAAACTGATAGTCTTTGGCACACTGTCAAATTGTCTAAATTGCTGTGATGCGTGCTAGCTGCTCCTGCCCCCTAGCTTCCATCTACGGGCAAACACCAGTGTACACAGCATTCCTCTGTCAGAAAGGCCATGACACAACAATGCATATCAACCACTACCCCACGATGAGCCACTGAAAGCATTCTGGGGCAATATACTGTAAATTGCATTGTCACGCTGTTAGTTACCGATGTCGAACAGACAACATGTCTCTCCAGCTGGGCCAGATACCCTGCTCCGGTGACACTAGGAGTAGGACAAAATCTTTGGTGGAAAACTTCTGATGTATAACTGCTATGCGAATTAATTAAATTGATCAACTGAAGTACACCTCCGCATTTATCTTACGGTTCATCAGAGTGGTTTACGAGCCAATGGGGGTTGATTTATGACCCCCTACGGATATTTCATCCTTTTGAGAATCCCCTCCAGCCCTCCTGTGCTCTGTGAAAACTGGCGCGAAAAAGACTGTGCTTGTGCTGAGATGTTCGTGCAGAAGGGTCTCACAACATGAAATTAAAATCACTGACAACTGATACAGTAATATATTCTTCTATTCAATGTGTATATTCTTTATTTAATCAGTTTGTGGGAGATAGGGCTCATCTCTTCATCTTCTCCACTTCACTCATCCCCTTCTCCATCTGAAAATTAGCACAAAAAACACTCAGCCTGTGCTGAGTGATGGACTGAAAGGATTTCATGATACAAAATGGGTGGAAGATATGAGCAATACATCGATTATTTATTTAGATATTAACTAAGTTAATTAATTAAATTGTGGGGAAAAGACTGGGCTGTGGTTCTCTTTCTTTAGGTGGCAGAAACAGGCCACTCTTGTTATGTCACAATTGCGATATCAAAAGTGTCAGGAAATACTCCATTTGTACTGCTCTATCAAATTAATTGTTTGACAATTTACAGGAGTGAAGGTGGGAAAGAAAACTCTGTAAAATGTAAGGCAAAAACACCACTTACAAAACTCACTAGCACCTTACGATTGTTCTTCTTCACGATAAAATATATTTTCAGTGATTAAGAATCACACACAACGGACTGATTTGTTTATTCGTAATGCCTAGTTCTGACACGTAGTAGTAGGCACGAAACAAAGCAATTCACAGCCTTCTAGGCTGTTCAGTTCCCAAGACATGACTGCTCAACTGTGGAAATATATGTGTAGCGACGAAATTTGACACTCGCACATCAACATTCAAAATATTATTTGGTCTCACAATTGTCTACTTTTAATGTATTACATTCATAAATGTTCAGGAAAGTCCAGAGTACATTCTGGAGTAGAAAACAGAAAACGTCAAATTTCAATGAATTTCGCATACAATGTCCCCTTTATGTAGCACAGCTAGAACTATTGGACGATGGGTACCATCCATTTTGTTGCTGGAGGAAGTGACTACTTGGCCGGTGGGAATACCCTAAGTATTTAAACGAAGCGATGGTGACATGGCGGGTGCAACCTGACTGCATGAAAAAATTACCCAGCAACCAAAGAGACTCACATGATGAATTTAATTAATTAGTCAATCAATTTGATATTAACGACAAATTTTTTTACCTGTTGAGAGAATACTTAGAGGAAATACAGTACAATGTATACCATATTGCTGAACAGTAGTTCCACAACAACGAACATCACTTCAGCAATGTAAAAACATGGGTAGGCTCTGATTCCTTCTGTCTTCGATGTGAATTGAGAAAGATTTTTTTTTAAATAATTGCATTTAGAACTATACAACCAAGCCATGACTAATTATCTTGCAGTGATCTGCAGTCACCAACAGAGCAGTCATTGGAGCTTGGCCAACCAGAACCCGTGGCTTAACCTATGCTGACTGGTTGGCTACAATGGTAGGCGTCAGCTAGCTAGCTATTCCACACAGCCATTTAAACATGTCATAGCATGATGCATGTATGGCACCCTCTGGGTGGTTGAACAGCCAACAAACCAGTATGCTAATTGAGTGGTGATAGAAGCTGATGTTCCAATTGCATGTATTTTTTTGATTTTTACATGAAATATTGGGAACATTCTATACAGTTGTGCTCATGCTGGACAATTATTCTGCCTATGTAAATTGATATATTGATTGTTCGACAGTCACACTTGCAGTATATGTAGCATTTGAGTATCTGGTATGGCTGACATGTGGATAGCTGGAGACGGCCATGCAACTGCCAGTGTCGCCAACATGAGTGCAAGACTGCAGTCCTCTCCTGGCGATGTGGCTGAGACCCCTGACTCGAGCAGTTAGCAAACAGCACATATTTCATGATAACAACTGGTGTTTGTGTGTGTGTGTGAGTGGTTTTTTTTTGCCAGATATGTTTAGTGTAAACATTGTAGTGCAAGAGGGTGCTTGTGTTCTCAAACTTTGGTGCTTACAAGACCTATGAATGTATTTAGCACTGTGGTAAATTTGTGGTGGGAATTTAATTATTTGATTTGTAAAACGTATGCATGTCATTCTCAAATCCTGAAAATAGGTTTTATTGCCGAGAAGAATCGTCATAAGGTGGCAGGGAGCGTTTTAAGTAATCCATTTGACTTACACCTCCTGGAGCTTTTTTACTTACCTTGCCTACTGTAAATCTTTAAACAACTAATTTGATTAAGTTGTGAAGATGGAGTATTTCCTACCATTTTTAAATCACATTTGTGGCTTCATAAGAGTTGGATATTTTTCACCCAAATAAAGAGAACCACAGGCTTTAGGGCACATTTCGTGTGATGAGTTTCACCCAGTTCTACTGCTTAGTACGAACTTTTTTCCAGCGAATACCCAAATGAGGGAATGGTTGGGAGAAGTGGGGCAGGGGCGGGGAGGCAATCTGTGCCCTGCAGTCTGTTTGAATTATGAATATGTATACCGAAATAATATATTATTACCTCAACTGTCATTGATTTTAAATTCGTGTCATGAGATTTTTCCACGCCAACATCTGAGCATGGACTTAGTCTTCTTGTACAAATTTTCAGATCAGAAAGTGGAAGGGGAATGGAGGATGGGAAGGGTGTGATGTCTGGGGGATTTCCTTGGAGGGGAAAAAGAGACTCAGAACGTAAATGAAGAGGATTGCAAAGTAGATTTACTTCTTCCAGTGGGGTGATGGAATGTGCAGAAGGAGGGTTTCTGAAATTGACAAATTATCCACAGGACATCATAAAACAACTCCAGCAGTCATACACCGCTTAGCAGAACAATAAGTTCAGGCATAGAAAGGAGGTTTCCTTGGTCAATTTAATAAATCAGCATATGAATTTTATATAAAATGGGTGCCAGAACGAGCTTTGTCGTGCTACTGGCCTTGACTTTGCGATTGCCCTTGAGACTGCGGAGGTAAGGGGATTAATATTTTAATCTCCATTTGTCACTTCTGCTGCCATGAGCAGTGCCCCAGAGAGGTTGACTGAACTGTAAAGTCAAAAACAATAAATATGTAAGCCCCTAATTATCACATTGGGCATCCGAGTGCACGAAAGGCCCTCTTCCCTGTATTCCAGCACGTCTAGGCGTTACATCGCATTGATTGGTATATACTGGTATCAGAATTGGCTGTCACCTCAGGTCTGTGTCAACAGTGAAACAACGTCTCTCACATCAGCCTTCATTGCCTGTCTGGTCTTACAGTCTGACACAATGCAGTACAATGAGTGAACACTTCCCTGTTGTCTATTTTTAGTGTTCATCTGATCGTAGCCATACTGAATTATACTGACATGGATAACACATTGAATGTGTCGTTTATTAAACCTCTGAAGCCTGCAGACTTGACGCAATTCGTTCAAAAGTACAGAGAGACTTATTTAAGGCCAACGAGCTGTAAATTCCGGAATTTGTCGTGGCATGATTTGCCATGCACTAAGGCAGTGCCAGTTACATGTGTCATTTGTAGATTATTTGATCATTTTGTATCCAGCTCTTTTTGTTTGCTGTTTGTTCGCTGTTGGGCCGTGATACGGCTTAGTAATAGATTCAGTTAATTTTTTGTGCGTGTTGTAAGTCATTATTTCACATTCATTTCTATTATCGTAACTTCAGTTGTAGAATACACTAGACGGCAGATAAACCTGTAGCTACCAATGGTCTTGCTGTTGCTTCTTCTCGGCCAGGTAACCAGGTTATCGGCAGTAAATGATCAGCATAAAGAGTGGAAAACGACTTATGTAGGCAAGTGGAAGTACTGTAAGCCATTCAACAGCATATACACGACAGCATATGTACTAGGAGAAGCCAAATCCGTGTTGAGTATACCCCATCTTTTTGTAGATGCATTCCCAACCAACCTGATAACGCCTTTCTCTAGGAAACTACAGAGGAAGTAACTGTGTTTAATACTGATGTGGTAGCTACCACTGAATCAAATAACTGACTAGAAGAGACCTGTCTACATATGGCTAATTTACGGTTAATGGACGAGGCTAAATCCTACATCACGTCTCAGACAGATTCAAAAGATTAATGAAGAAACATAAACTGATCAAGCAGGATGTTATGCCCACCTATTAACAGCAGCGAGGCATCGTGGCATGCAAGCAGCTAGACCTTAGTAGATGGCCGGTAGGAGATGGCACCACGTCCGCACGCCCAAGTCCGTGGAGAGAGGGGATGAGCTTGGATGCCACATTCTATCGCATCCCAGACGTGTTCCATCTGGTTCAGATCTGGCGAGTTTGGGAGGCAGTATATAATTGGAACTCGTCACGGTGTTCCTTGAACCATTCCGTCTCAATCCTGGCCTTCTCACATGGCTCTTTATCATTTTGATAAATGCCACTGCCATCGGGAATTATAATTGTCATGAAGGGATGTACGTGGTCTGCTAGCTGTGTGCGAAACTCCTTGGCAGTCATGGTGCCTTGCAGGAGCTCCATTGGACCCATGGATGTCCACATGAATATCCCCCAGATCATAAAGGAGCCGCTGCCAGGCGTCTCCGTCCTACAGTGCAGGTGCAAGGATCTGTTCTCCTAGAAGATGACAGATTCGAGCCCTCCCGTCGGCATGATGAAGACGGTAAAGGGATTGCTCAAACCAGGCAACGCTTCGACATCGTACCAACCTCCAGTGCCGATGGTCACGTGGAAAGTTTAGTCATAGTTCCCGATGTCATGGTGTTATCATTGACACAAGCGTTGGTTCTCGGCTGTGGAAACCCATTTTTATGGGTGTTCGGTGCACTGTACGTTCAGACATGCTTGCAGTCTTCCCAGCGTTAAAGTCTGATATTAGTGTCCCCACAGTTCGTTCCCCTTCCTGTTTTACCAGTCTACCCAGCCTACAACGCCTGACATCTGTAATGAAGGATGACAGCTTAATCCCACAACAACTGGACAAGGTTTGACCTTGTTTCGTCACATGACATCACCAGAACACACCTCAACCTTGTGACCAGTCGTACAGCTTCCTAAGTGCTTGCGCCAAGCCTCTGGGCTATCACAATCTACCTTCAGTGAAACTAGATAGATCGCATGTCTTTTCCACATATAAACAGTATTCTCACTGATATTATATGCACGTTGCGTGTATCTGACTAGCAGTCATTCACCGCCAGGTGACGCTGGTACGGCCGGGAAGGGTCTATATCGATAATACGTCGGTGGTCATCAGGTCCTGACTGAAAACTGTATGAGCTGAGCAGAGTGCAGAGTCTGGTAGGGTCATTCTGTGGGAAGCTGAAAAGAGATCTGTGCATGTCTACTGCATGTTACGTAGAGTCAAGATGGAGAATCCATCCAGCTATTAGGATCACCACACAGTGAAAAGAAACCGATGATGCTATAAGAGGATGTGGTGTCCGTTAGATTTTCCCCTCCAAAATAACATATTACCAATTCGGATCGAAAGACTATCTGCAGAATCGATGTTGTCAGCTGCAGTGCTATAAATGTGGGCGGGTCAACCTTAGAGCACGAGAGTGTAGTAATTACAAGCATTGGCACAAGCATCCGCTAAATGTAAATTGGATTGCATTGCCCAATCAGAAAGCATTCTCAGTAGGAAATACTACTGCATAGATGAATACAGGAATGAGATTATGATAATAAAGGCTTAGTGCTTGGAAGCAATATAAGTCTTTAGTAGATACAGGTGCGCACATGGCAGTCATTAGTCTGGAACTGTTAGGTAGGGAGAGACTCAGGTCTCCATCTTACAGGTTATGTGGAGTAGATGACAGTGAAGTTAATTCAATAGGGACAATTCTGCTGGATTTTGGCGATGGAGCTATGAGTCACGGACAAACGAAGGTTTTGCCACATGATGGTGAAGAGCAGTCTCCATTTTTCGGCTCTTACTTGCTTGACGAATGTCTAACTAAAATCAATCATGGTGTGCTGCCAATCGACCTGCGAATCCATACGCTAAGGATTGGTTTGCATGAGAGTATACCGTCAGTTCAGGGAATTAGTTTGGGCTATTGACTTCCCACAAGATGTTTTGCATATTGTAGAAAAACGAGGAATAGGATAATTTCTGGGTTGTCGAAATGTAGAGGACATGGTTGATGTGGATGGTGAGTTGATGGTTCATGTTCATCTACATCTACATCTACGTGAAAACTTTGCTTTTCACAATAAAGTACCTCGCAGAGAGTTCAATGAACAACCTTCGAGCTGTCTATCGTTCCACTCTCGAACGGGGCGCGGGAAAAGCGAGCACTTAAATTTTTCTACGCGAGCACTGAATTTTGTTATTTTATCGTCATGATCATTTATCCCTCTGTATGTGGGCGCAAACAGAATGTTTTCGCAATCGGAGGAGAAAACGGGTAATTGAAATTTCATGAGGAGGTCCTGTCGCAACGAAAAGCTCCTTTGTTTTAATGATTGTCACTTCAATTCACCTATCACGTCTGTGGCACCATCTCCTCTATTTCGCGATAATACAAACCCAGCCACCCTTCTTCGAACTTTTTAGATGTCATCCGTCAGTCCCACCTGATGCAGATCCCACACCGCACAACAGTACTCCAGAATAGGGCGGACAAGCGTGGTGTAAGCAATCTCTTTAATACATCTATTGAACGTTCTAAGTGTTCTGCCAATATATCGCAGTTTTGTGTTTGCTCTACCCTCAGCATTATCTATGTGATCGTTCCAATTTAGGTTATTTAATTGCAATCCCTACGTATTTAGTTGAATTTATAGCCTAAAGATTTGTGTGATTTATCATGTAATCGAAATTTAGCGGATTTCTTTTAGTACTCATGTGAGTAACTTCATACTTCCATTTATTCAGGGTCAACTGCCAGTTTTCGCACCACACTAATATCTTATCTAAATCATTTTGCAATTCGTTTTGGTCATCTGATGACTTTACATGACGGCAAATGACATCATCATCTGCATTAAATTGGGCTACTCTGATTATCTCCTATGACGTTAATATAGATCAGGAACAATAGAGGGCCAGTAACACTTCCTTGGGGAACGCCGGATGTTAATTCTGTTTTACTCGATGATTTTCCGTCTATTACTACGAATTGTGACCTTTCTGGCAGGAAATTACGAATCCAGTCGAACAAGTGAGGCGATATTCCATACGCTCGCTGTCTGGTTGGAGTAATGCTGTCAGAAGCCTTTTGGTAATATAAAAAGATTGAATTATTTTGACACCCTCTCTCTATAGCACTCATTACTTCATCAGTATAAAGAGCTAGTTGTGTTTCACAACAACGATGTTTACTAAATCCTTTGTGACTATGTGTCAATAAATCGATTTCTTCGGGGTAATGCATAATGTTCGAACACAGTACATGTTCTAAAACCCTACCTCAAATCGGCGTAAGTGATATGTGCCTGTAATTCAGCGGATTACTCCTGTCTCCATTTTTGGGTATTCTTGTGACATGAGCAAGTTTCCAGTCTTTAGATAGAGAACTTTCTGTGGGCGAGCGATTGTATATAATTGCTAGATATGGAGATATAGTATCAGCCTGGATAATTTTGCCATGGACGAGGTAACTGTGCCATCGAACTTTGTGACAGCCACTTTAGATCTTCGGGATGAGGAAGATACTGAGAGCCCATATTACGACGAGAGGCACAAGCAAACCATTAGTGCATCTACATTGAGTGAAAAGGTGACTCTCTCACAAGACAGTGGCGAACAAGTGATGTAAACCTTACTATTATGATTGATGGATATGGTTAATACAAATGTCCGTTACCAGCAACACCTGTTGGGCAGCATCATACATTCACAGGTGATAAAACCCTATTCTATAGGAAGCCATACCTTGTACCAAGTCATCTGCAGCCGTTAATGGAATAATAGATTGATCAGCAACTGTCAGCGGGAATCACTGAACATAGTGGTAGCCCATATACGTGGAGTACAGTCATTGTACACAGAAACGAGGTGCTACTATTATGATTGATGGATATGGTTAATACAAATGTCCGTTACCAGCAACACCTGTTGGGCAGCATCATACATTCACAGGTGATAAAACGCTATTCTATAGGAAGCCATACCTTGTACCAAGTCATCTGCAGCCGTTAATGGAAGAATAGATTGATCAGCAACTGTCAGCGGGAATCACTGAACATGGTAGTAGCCCATATACGTGGAGTACAGTCATTGTACACAAAATGAGGTTCTGATCATTAGGCTTAGTGAAGGGAAGAAATATAAGTCTTTCGTGAAGACGGGTACGCACGTGTCGACCGTTAGTCGAGAACCATTAGGAACGAAGAGACTGGGGTACCAAAAAATACAGATTCTGTTTCGATACTGAGACCTGAGTGCAGAAAGTCTCATTCGTACATTTCCTATCTCAATTATTACTGAAGCATTGGACAACATAGGCCAATGCTTGTATTCTTCAACGACCGATCTGAGGAGAGGATGTCACTTGTTGGAAATAGTCCAGGAAGATAAACCGTAAAGTGTCTGCACAACAACACCATGGGGAAAGAAAGAAACATATAGAAAATACAAGAAGGACGAACAGCGTGTTAGGACATCAGGGAGAAGCTTCCACGTTACAACAAGGCGCTGTAGAGAGCAGGGGAATAGAGAGATTTGAGTGTATCAAACAAGTAATTGAGAATGGCGGGTACAAGTATTGCTCTGAGATGAAACTCACGCTAGAAACGAGATCGTGGCGGGCCGCATCCAACCAGCCAGACTAATGTTTGAAAACAGCAAAATATTATATGGATCTACTACAGGTGTGGTGCACTACAGTGTTCACGAACCGAACTGATAATAAGACACGAAGCAAGTATACAGTGAGTGTAATTCCACTATCACTATAGTGTTGATAAATGTTTCGCCAGCCGTTGTGGCCGAGTGGTTCTAGGCGTTTCAGTCTGGAACTTCGCGACTGCTACGTTAGCAGGTTCGAATCCTGCCTAGGGCATGGATGTGCGTGACGTCCTTAGATTGGTTAGGTTTAAGTAGTTCTAAGTTCTAGGGGACTGACGACCTCAGATGTTAAGTCCCATAGTGCTCAGAGCCATTTGAACCACGTATGGTTCATCTTACAGATAAACATGACACTGGCACAAAAGCCAAATTTTTGTTGTACTGATACGTCTTACAGCTTTGTCGTGTATATTCATAAATATTCATTTGGTTGCAACATCTTACAATGATTTTAGAAATTCCGAAGGAATTTTATCTATTCCTCTTACCTTAATTGATCTTAAGTCGCTGAAGTTCTTCTAAAGTCTCTATATACTACAGAGTGGATTAAATAATACAGTTTTCCCCAGTAGCTCACGCACCTTGTACCTGTCATCCCACACACTGCAGGTAACTGGCACCAACAGTAACTTCTGTTCCTCCTGTTGATAGCATCTCCCTTAGTAGCTGACACTTAGCGAGCAAGGTGAAAATAATGAGTCGCAACTTGGAATATATGGACTGAGCTTTGTTGATCGACAACATTGTTAGACTAACTAATATCTGTGCATATGCACTGATGCAACCTCCATGTGTGTCATATTTTCCGAGTCAAGACAGATGGATGCGGAAGGTGATAACTGTCTCTTTATCAGAAGATCATCATTGCCCAACCCAGAAGGATCTGGTTGATATTGGCAGCCATCATATTGCGTATGAGAGGTAATGACCATTACCATTTCAAGTTACCACCATTTCCCCCCCCCCCCCCTACTATTGTCATGGGATTATTTTAATCACCCACAATTTTTCTGGAATGTATAGATGTGACCCTCTGAAACTAGTCAGAACTAATCAGTTGGCCTCTGTTTAGAAATGTTATGAACTTGCTGCCTACAATTTCATTTCTAAATGCTTAATTGTTTATAACTGCCTTATCTACTTACCACTATTAGTATAAAGTGACGAATGTTTTGTACCGCAAAATAAAATTAACCACGTGGCATGGTGTCACCTTAATTTTGAATGACTTTGAAATCACAGATAGTACCGTTTGCTATATATACAGTTGGTTATTGTGATATCTCTACCGGAGGTCGCCTTCGCCGACCCACATTGCCAGCGGCCCAGAAGAAAGTTGGCAAAGCCCCGCGAAGACGCGCGCACTGGACCCATTCTGCCACCACACAGGGTCAGACCGGTGGACACCCTCGACTCGATTAGGAATGGCCATGTAGGGAAGAGCCTGGCGGACAATGAGAAGCGTCCCAAAATCGATAGACCCCTGTAGTCATTAGGATGGAACTTCAAGAATGCACGTGAAGTCTTCTGGCCTGGCAGCAGTCGTTTTGCCTCCCTGAGCCGCGCGGAGTAGCCGCGCTCTCTGAGGCTCCTAATCACGGCCCGCGTTGCTCCCCCCGTCCGAGGTTCAAGTCCTCCCTCGGGCATGGGTGTGTGTGTGTGTTGACCTTGGCGTAAATTAGTTTAAGTTACATTAAGTAGTTCGTAAGCTTAGGGACCGATGACCTCAGCAGTTTTGCTTGAGAGAGCGTGAAAGTGTTGACAGTTAATACAGAGTGCTATGAACCCGATAGGCTGGCGTATGAAAGAAGTCAACCATCTTCAAGAGATGTTTTCTGAACAGTAAGGAGATTTGTTATTAATCGTGAACGCCAGCAGACTCTGACATGAAGCACAATCATGAGCCTGTTCATGCCCCATTCAGAGCGAGCGGTTACAAAGAATTGTTGTGTGGCTGCACTCATAACAATTTCTTAATGCAGAAAAATATCTGCAGAATGTGGCACCATTACTGTTGAAATCGTGAGAAAGGCACCAAGTCCCGCATCACAAACCATCCCACGCAAGGTGAGAAATTTCCAACTTGCACTGAGAGCCGTGTTCGTGAAATGCCGATCAATCAATGGGCGGCACTGCAAACTTAGTGGGCCAATGAGATTGCCGCGAGAGGAGAAAATTTCGAGGAATCGTTGAGCTGAGAAATGAATGAGGGAAGAAGAATTGAAGTATGTGAGACAGTGCGGAAACAAAGGGTCCTGGCAGCTTCTCCATCCATTTTCGCTAGCATCAGAGCTTCAGACATCACTCAAGGAGGGTTCCCATTCCTTCATTTGAATATGCTAACTTTTTTGGGTATGATGTCAGGCGCACGGATGATGTGTTTGTGTGTGCTGGGTGTGCTGCATATGAGCATATGAGGGAGATGCAGCGGTAGCTGGTATTAAGTTCTCGTCCCCCACAGCCCTCCCCGTACTTTGCGATGTAATTTTAGAATGCATATTTTGTTGTTGTGGTTATTGTGTTCCACGTTTCGATTGTCCTGTTTACTGCTAGCAGCGTTGCCATCAGCGCTATATTGTCTCTGTTCGTTCTGTAGCGTGCGTTTAGTTTGTAATTCCGTTTTTCTATGCGGGTGAGACGTAAGAGACCGATAAATGTGAGAGTGGAGAATAAAACACGATTATAAAGTCTGGAAGCGGAGCTAAGACTTTGCGGTCAAAGGCTTGATGGGCAGCTCGCTAAAGTTAGGCAAGAATTGGAGATCCAAACTACACTACTGACCATTAAAATTGCTCCACCAAGAAGAAATGCAGATCATAAACGGGTATTCATTGGACAAATATATTATACTACAACTGACATGTTATTACATTTTCAGACAATTTGGGTGCATATATCCTGAGAAATCAGTACCCCGTAATAACGGCCTTGATACGTCTGGGCATTGAGTCAAAAAGAGCTTGGACTGCGTGTACAGGTACAACTGCCCATGCAGCTTCAACAAGATACCACAGTTCATCAAGAGTAGTGACTGGCATATTGTGACCAGCCCGTTGCTCGGCCACCATTGACCAGACGTTTTCAATTGTCGATAGATCTGGAGAATGTGCTGGCCAGGGCAGCAGTCGAACATTTTCTGTATCCAGAAAGGCCCGTACTGGACCTGCAAAATGCGGTCGTGCATTATCCTGCTGAAATGTAGGGTTTCACAGGGATCGAATGAAGGGTATAACCACGGGTCATAACACATCTTAAATATAACGTCCACTGTTCAAAGTGCCGTCAGTGCGAACAAGAGGTGACCGAGACGTGTAACCAATGGCAACCCATACCATCACGCCGGGTGATACACCAGTATAACGATGACGAATACACTCTTCCAACGTGCGTTCAGCGAGATGTCGCACAAACAGGGATTCGACCATCATGATGCTGTAAACAGGACCTGGATTCATCCGAAAAAATGACGTTTTGCCATTCGTGCACCCTAGTTCGTCGTTGGGTACACCATCGCAGGCGCTCCTGTCTGTGATGCAGCGTCAAGGGTAACTGCAGCCATAGTCTCCGAGCTGATAGTCCATGCTGCTGCAAACTTCGTCGAACTGTTCGTGCAGATGGTTGTTGTCTTGCGAACGTCCCCATCTGTTGACTCATCGATTGAGACGTGGCTGCACGATCCGTTACAGCCATGCGGATAGGATGCGTGTCATGTCGACTGCCAGTGATACGAAGCCGTTGGGATCCAGCACGGCTTTCCGTATTACCCTCCTGAACCCACCGATTCCATATTCTGTTAACAGTCATTGGATCTCGACCAACGTGAGCAGCAATGTCACGATACGATAAACCGCAATCGTGGTAGGCTACAATCCGACCTTTATCAAAGTCGGAAACGTGATGGTATGCATTTCTCCTCCTTACACGAGGCATGACAACAACGTTTCATCAGGCAACGCTGGTCAACTGCTGTTTGTGTATGAGAAATCGCTTGGAAACTTTCCTCATGTCAGCACGTTGTAGGTGACACCACCGGCGCCAACCTTGTGTGAATGCTCAGTAAAGCTAATCATTTGCTTATCACAGCATCTTCTTCCTGTCGGTTAAATTTCGCGTCTGTAGCACGTCAACTTCGTGGTGTAGCAATTTTAATGGCGAGTAGTGTAAAAAGATACTGACAGAGGTCAGCAACAGCGTGCACCAGGTGAGAAAATAGTGTGAAACGAAAGCTGACAACTTAGAAACGAGGGTAAACCCGAAGATGGTTGGAGTACCCTCGTGCATGGTTAGGAAAATTAGATTGTCCAAGAAGCACAAAGAAAAGTGTCAGCCTTTGCGGAAGAAGTGCTCCAATGCGAAAGGGTAATGTCTCCGTAATGCAGGTCACGCCAACGAATTTGCAGGCCACATTCAAGATGCGCGGGGTGGACACACCTCTGCCTATGTTCGGTCGACGACGCAGCACCGACTCGACAGCACACTCAAAGAATGTAGACGCGTATCTGCGTGCGAAAGAAGTGCTGCAATGTAGATCCTGACGTAACAATTTGGGAGAACTGTAGTTATATTTCTGCACTAAGTTTCTGGCAACATATTGAATCATAGCCGCACAAGCCAGTGCGAAGTTGGACATATATCGGGGACAGTATGCTTCACTGTCACGCCAATCCACGATAAAATACGCTGTTCAATGTGCCGCTCTGATAAGATACTTGCACAACAAAATGACAGGGGGGAAATGGTGTGGCGCCATGCCTTAACATTTTCCTGCCGATGTACGACGAGCACTCGTCAGGGCACTTCCAGAGAACAGTTCCTCAGTATTTTAAGATCCTTGGATGACATCGAAGAGCAGGTGAAACAAAGAAGGCGCAAGCTAATGCAATGAGGAGAAAAAATGGTGCGCCCCAAGCATTGTGCTGCCCAGCGACAGGCATAATTGGCGCAATAACGGACGAAGGAGAGAAGAGGAGAATGGGAGAAACGACATAGTCGCCATGGTTTACACCAGGGAGAGGAGGATATGAACGAAGTATCAGACCACAGACGCCACATGACTTGAGTGCACGCTTCAGTGGCTGGGGGGTAATGGAGGTTCACCTCTTCTGGCCACATCTCAGATACAGCAGCACGAGGTGACACAAGTGATCAACCAATCAGATACGGCAGGATGCGCATCAGTACATAAGGAATATGAGGTATGCAACATGCGGTGCAGGCCGTCACAAGCACAAGACGCCGTTGACCAGTATTCTGATGACCCACACTTACCGGGAAAAGAGGACAATCAGTGTCCCTCATTGATGTTACCGTAGACTCAATTAAGATAAGAGTATGTTTGGATTCTGTGTCATAAGTGAGACCACTTTCGGCGTCTTTTTACGCAGAACTGATAGAAAGTGGTGGTAAATTAGCTGAGATACCCGTAAAAGGAACTTCGTTGATTCCTGCTTTTAGGACGAAAAGGAAGAAATAGAAAAATAAGTCCTGGTTTCGCTAAGCGGTGGAGGAAGTGGCTGCCATGTGGGTTGTCGCTCGGTTATATAATCGGTAATGACTTACTCTGGAGCAGGGTAGTGTTATGAATTGGACCACTAAAATCGTGGTCAGTTTGTTCGAAGACCGGGTGGCATAAGCCGCTGAGGGGACAAATGACTCAATTAATTTAGTAAAGTGTAAGGAGGACGAGGAGAGTTTGATATTTGGAACTAAGATATTAGAGGGAGCAAGGGTTCCAGATGAAATCAATTTGCCGTCCATCAGTTGCGGTGAGAATTCCACACACACAGCCCACGAAAGAAAATCTGACACATATGAAGTGACAGGTCGTGGGTTGTGGACCAACATGCACAATGTAAACAATTAAGATATGTGAAAATGAACCATACACATTCACGGAGACGTGTGTGTCACAAATGAGAATACTATACGTCTAAATAACATGTAGTTAAGGTAAGTGAAACAAAAATGAATTGTACACCACAGTGATAATCATCAAAGTGTTATATGTCACAAATGCCTGCAAGATATAGACAGAAGACACGTAGAAGTAAGTCACGAGACACAATACATAACCTCAAACTACAATAATATTTATGAAGGAGTTCTAAAAAACATTTTGTCAAACAGGACAACAAATTTTTCGATGACATTCATTACTGAACTGCCACGGGCAAAGCCAGATAGGTACAGATGGGTAACACTTTAAAAAATGTAGCACCAGTGCACTATGTTCCTTCTCAGTGAGTTTGTTTTAACAATTTAGAACAGACACAAAAATAAGATTCATACCTTGTTTCCTAGCAAAGAACTTACGATTATTATATGTAAAATATACATCACTGGTAAATGTACGAATCACTGATATTGGGAGACCTTCTTCTTATTTACTAGGTGGCACAGTTTCAGATGTGTGAGCCACGAGAGAGCACAAAAAAAAAAAAAATCGTGTATCTAAATTTGTACACCCTTATCTCTAACATACAGAATAATCTTATTCACTAAGTTTAATAGTGTCAGCTGTATGAGTTGTGGAGTTGTGGAAGCCAAATCGAAATGCAATAATATAAAATCAAACTTTGCGTGTACCTAACTTTGTACAGTCAAGTGATTTTAGCCTACCGTTAAATTCTAACATTCAAAATAATCAGAACATGTTTCAATCCACCTCTCATGCACTACGTTGCAAAGATAAAATTTCTTCTCCAAACGCAAAGTACCTTTGGTGCGTCTCTGTATGCTGCAACAGAACTCTCCAATACTGGTGTGCGTGTGCGGTTTTCTCCCTTCACGCTATCGTCATTACATTGTGACCTTGCGTGGCAATATAATAAAACATGGGTCTATCGCACTGAAGTACAGTTAAGTATATGCAACAAAGAAACAAAAATAATATACATGGAAATGGCAATGCGCATGCGTGAGCAACATGATGATGCCGCGCTTGGGAAGTATAATGCTGCCGAATACTGGCGGCTCGTCTCAACTTCCCACTGAACGTTATTGCGGCACACGCACACGTAACCCAGGCGCACAGACATGGAACTGTCTTTCTCCAAAGCTACACTAACAGTTCCACAGTCCAGGAGCACACAAAAATGACTCTCTAAGCGCAATAAATACACTTATCTTCAGAAAAAAATAGAGCACCTTGAACGACTGGAGATGGACGTTCATATTCACAGGAGATGTACATTAGTACGTTATGCAGAAATGAATAGCATTTCAACTATGTCAGCCCTCGTCTTCAAGGTCAAAATCGATATTATTTCGCAACACCATCTACGGGTAAAATGTGCCTGCGCCAGTCCTTGTCGCTATACATCGAAGGTAATGGATGAGTATGACTTGAGCAGACGTGCAGGTTGCCTTGCAGATGTATAGGCGACTCGTACCGTCAAATCAGGGAGTTGAAAGAGGACGCACTACTGTCATAGGTGAATGACAATAGTGGGCCCTCTTTTAAACTCCCTGATTGTGATGTGATGTGACATACACATCCGCGAAATTACTGCTGGTTTGGGACGAAGCGTATCGGCTGTACAACTGGTTTGTGTCGAATGGTTCACGGAAGGCCGTGGAACACGACGAGGTGGGTATAGTCGCATCACCTAGACCACCCCCGAAAAGGTCGACACCTCATCCGAAGGTAATTGCAGGACAGATCTGCGTCCTCCTCGGCCTTAGAGAAACAGTGGAACAGTGGAACACATTGCATACTATAAGGGCTGATAGTCCGTCGCCATTTATTACGGCAGTGGGTACGTGCGCGTCTTCCACTTGTTCGCCTATCTTGAACAAATGTGTGGAAACAAGATAGACGGCAATGGTGTGTGGAAAGACGTTACTGAGAACGGGAATTGTATCAGACAGTGTCTTTGGACGAACACAGGTTCTGTTTGTTTCAAAATGATGGTCGCATTTTGGTTCGTTGCAGACAAGAGGAGCGGCATCACAGTGACGGCATTTGCACAAGACTTACAACGCCAACTCAAGCCTTTTCCTGTGGGAGTGCTATTTGGTACAACCACAAATCACGGTTAGCCCTTGTCTAGGGCACTGTGGCCAGTATGATCTACGTGAATGACATCCTGCAGCCCATAACCATACCCATTCTGCACGCTACCTCAAAGGCCATTTTTCAACAAGATAATGCATGAACATATGTTGTAGCACGAACACGAGTCTTCTTGGTGTCACAGGTTGTCAGCCTTTTGCCCTGGCCTACCACATCTTCAGAATTGTCGCCAATAGCACGAACACGAACTCATGAAAAAACCCTGTAGTAGTTGCTGTTAGAGCTGCACCTTTTTGGATTTAAGTCAGCTAAATTAAAGTAAGTCTCTCTAGCTGAGAAATCACCTTCAAAGAACGTCATGTTTCCTAATAGAGTAGGGATTAGCATATTTCATCAAAATATAGGAGTTATTAGAGATAAAGTTAGTGAACTGCTTATAGGTGTTGACTCTGAAACCAAAGGAAGGCAGCACGTTTTGTATTATCGCGAAATATGTGAGAGAGTGTCACAGAAATGATGCAGGGTTTGGGCTGGAAATGATTAAAAGAAAGGCGTTTTTCATTGCGAGGGGGTCTTTTCACGAAATTCCAATCACGAACGTTCTCCTCCGAATGCGAAAATATTGTTGTCACCGACCTACATAGGGAGGAACGATCATCACCATAAAATAAGGGAAATCAGAGCTCGTACGGAATGATATAGGTGTTCACTATTTCCTCGCGCTATACGAGACTCGAATAATAGAGAATTGTGAAGGTGGTCCGATGTACCCTCTGCCAGGCACTGAAATGTGATTTGCAGAGTATCCATGTAGATGCAGATGTAGACTGGTATATCGGCGCACCACCTAAATAATTTGGCGATTCGGAGGCTTTCTTTACCAGGATACAGATTAGCTGGCTGTTTTTCAAGGAGCTCCTTGCGAAGTGGTGGAGTGTCCATGTATGTAAAAAACAGTGTTCCGTTAGACTCCATTGACGTATAATAGCACTGAACTGAACAGATATTTGAATTTTGTGCAGGGCCAGTTGAATTTAGTGAGACTAAACTTGTAATTGTTGTTGTTTACAGGTCCCCTAATTCTGACCTCAGAGCATTTCAGCTCAAACTGGAGGGGGTTCGTGATTCACTTTAGAAGAAGTACCAGAACTTAGTTATATGTGGAGGCTTCAGTAAAAAAATTTTTTGTATGATTGTGCAAGACCTCAGAGCATTTCAGCTCAAACTGGAGGGGGTTCGTGATTCACTTTAGAAGAAGTACCAGAACTTAGTTATATGTGGAGGCTTCAGTAAAAAATTTTTTTGTATGATTGTGCAAGAAAAAGAGTATTAGTGGATACTCTAAACACATATCAACTGACATTATTTTTATTCATTCTCCATTGCTAGATAGACATACTGTTAATAAAAGCGTGAATGGCCTTTCAGACCATGGTGCACAAACAAACGTCAGATACAGTTACAAACGATGTAGCATATCTAATTCGACGGCAATAGAGAGTTTATTAATCCTCGTCAAGGAACAAGAGTAGCAGGATGTTTTTAGTGTCAAAGCATATATGACAAATGTAATGCTTCCTTAACACATTTCTCATATTCTTTGAGAGTTGCTTCCCATTAGAACGTTCTAAACGGGGTACTAGGTGTAAAAGACAGCTGCTTGGCTGACTGGTGGGATGAGGATATCATGTAGAACAAAGCAGGAATTACTGTATTTCAAAATGTTAGAAGTACCCCGTTACAAGCGGTAATGTATGGTGCTTAAAATGTTATTAGAGTTTGTGGTATGCAGATAGAATAGCTAATTCACAGGATAAAATTAAAACCATGGTTAGTTGTGTTGAGACTGACTGTGGTGTGGTGTCTGAGTGGGGTACAGTCAAATTGGGGGTGTCTCAAGGGTCAGTGTTGGGCTCACTACTGTTTTACAGGTAATTCTGAAATATTTTTGTTTGTTGATGACAATAGCAAGGTAGTGAAGGATGTTGTGTGCAACATTGGCTCGGTTTCAAATAGTGCAATTCGTGAAATAAGTTCATGGCTTGTAGAAAATAAAGTAACACTAAACTACAGTAAGACTCAGTTTTTACAGTTTCTAACACACAAGTCAGCCAAACCCGACGTTTATGATTAGTGAAACTGAACAGTTCCAATTTCTAAGTGTTCAGATGGGTTGTAAACTGTCGTGGGAAGCCCACAATCAGGACCTTGTCCGAAGACTTAATGCTGCCGTTTTTAGTATTCGAACGCTATCTGAAGTAAGTGATTTAAACACGAAAATTAGGCTACTTTACTTAATTTCATTCACTTGTGTCGTAAGGTATTATATTTTGGAGTAACTCTTCCATTTCTAAAAGGTATTTTTGTCTCAGAAACGGTCCGTTCGGGCAATAAGTTGTGTAAGTTCACATACCTATTGCCGACTCCTGTTCACTAGTCTGGGTATTTTGACAGTGGCCTCTCAAAAAAAAAAAAAAAAAAAAAAAATTAAATAAATAAATATATATGTATATTACTGTCTTTTCTTGTTAACAATATCACCTTATTACCAAAATAAGCAGCTTTCAGTCAGTTACAACTCGACAGAAATCCAACCTGCATTAGGATCGGACTTCCATAACTCTCTTGTGCAGAACGGTGTGCTATGTACTACTGCATCCATTTTCAGTTAGCTACTACAGGAATTAAGAAATATTATTAGTATTCCACGCTCTTTCAAATCGAAGCTGAAGTGTCTCCTCATGCGTCAATTTTTCTATTCTGTTGAGGAGTCGCTTGAAAAATTTACCTGTTATATTGTTGACTACGTTTACTTGAACATATGGTTTGACTTTATTGGGTTCATTAACATTTTATTTTTATGTGTCACTACTTTTATGTTGTAATTTCATGTACTGACACGTTCTATGATCTTGGAGACTTGCTCCTCAATTTAATCCTAAGGACCAAACAGCAAATGTGTGAAACACGGTAAAACGACGGGTGCAGTGTTGTGACACATAGCCAACCACCTTAGATGAACTTCGGAACCAAGTGAGTGCAGCATGGAATGCCATACCACAAGAAGCCATACGCACCTTATACGCACCAGCATGGAACACGTTATTAGGGCCAATGGCGAACCCTGTGCTTACTAGGCTATAGGAGACATGTTGAACCGAGGTGTCTGAAATACTAATCATTTCTGCAGGACTTACTAATGTATATGTCCAGTAAATATGAGCGTTCTGTCTCTAGACGTTCTAGGTGTTCTACTTTTTCTATATATACGAGCTAATAAGGATAACAGAAAATCTATTCCCAATATACAGCGTGTTATTAAAAGGCATCTACAATTTTCGATACCGCCACTGTTGTACAATACTCTATTGAGTCATACATGCTCTCAGTCCGCGGGCGTTAAATATCCAAACCCCGAGCTCGTTATCATAAATTGAGCAGGCATTCGACATGCTACTTGTCACATCGAGTATGGGCAGAAATATGGGAGGAAGGATCTTGCTGTTATTTTCTTTTCGGCATCTGATTGACTACGAATTCCACGGGGACTCAGTCCCGGATCTCGTAAGTATTCGTACCTTTTCCGTGCTCCCTATCGGTCTGTAGCCCCTACTGCGGTGAACGGCTTCATTGAAGTACCTCTACAACTTTGTTAGGTGTTAGACCAAGGCATTGTGTCTGTTAGAAACCAATATCCTAAAGAACACTCACAGCTCACGAATGTACAGTCTTTTGGGACTGTATTGAGGGTTTCGAATTGTGAATCTCATTTTTATTCTTCCTTTTCTAATCATCCCTTTCATTTGGGGATGTGAAAATTGTAGCTTGGGCTGAGGGGAGTCTCTCGGGCCTATCACATATGCTTACATAATCTTCCGTCAAAATGTTTTACACAGATTTTCTCCGTGATGCGGTTTGTGGCGTAAAGTCTGACGAGCTTAGTAAATGCGTCCACAACGAAAGTAAACTGGTGCCCAAATTGTTCCTTCGGCAGAGGACCATAACGAACAATACTCACAAGGTCATTTGGTGTTTCTGATGTGATGGTATGCATTTCACCTAGCACAACCATCTTCGGATGCTTGACACGGTGGAGCATGTCGCATTTCATAACCGTAACTGCAGCCTCCCGTCTCAGTACGTCAAGTTCCCATTCCTTGGCGATAGTCGCATACAGTTTCGTCGCTCCCCAGTGGCCAAGTTTCTAATGACACCACTTGATTATTAGTTCCAAAAGAGCGTCGGGAGGCCAAATTTTCCATCTAAGTTCTTTCACATTTCATCGGAAAAACGCAATCCGTTCGAGCGTGTACAATGGAGCGGTATTTCTCGTTCGCATTTCCTTTATACCAACGTCGTACATCAGAAAATCCTTTATTCTCCAGATTTCTGGTAGTTGACCTAGTTCTGCTCTTCACTCCCCCATATATTGTTCTAACACTTCCATTATAACCTCAACACATTTTATCTCAACGTGTTCCTCTACAACTTACTCGTAGGGATTTCGGCTTAACTAGTCGGAATACTTGTTCTGGTTACCCCTCCAATAAGATACATATCGTATTCCTGTATCATTAGGGCCCAACGCATCGCTCTGTTACTCGCGTATCTGAGGGTTCCAAGGAACGCCAGGGCATGGTGGTCTGTATATAATCGAGTTTTCCGGCCGATAAGATAAACCTTAAACTGTTTAGTCACATACACAATGGCCAGGATTTCTAGATCGACAGTGAAATACCGTGTCTCTGCGTCCAGTAGCTTCCAGCTACATCTGTCCACACAATGCACATTCCCATCTTGCCTTGCGTATCTACGTCTGTGAAAAGGTGGAACGATGCCGGAAAGTGATGATGCGCCAAGCAAGTACTGTCATGGAAAGCAACATTGACCTTCTCGAATGGATTTTCCTCCTCATTTCGTCAGCTGCACTTCTTGCCCTGCTACAACAGCGCGTGTACATGGCTCAGCAATGCGCTAAGGTGACAATGTGTCTCTTGTAAAGTGAAATCAGCCCAAGAACTGACTCAATTCGAATATGCAGAATTTTGTGATTTCCATCAGTTTAAACTTTTCCGGATGGGTACCTTCCGGCGAGATCTCTAATCCGAGATAAACCACCCTGTTAAAGCGTCACACCATATCTCTAGAGCACCACCAGCAGCTGATTTATATGCCGCATATGTATTCCAGTGTTGAAAACTCTACAATTATTTCTCCGATATGGGCAACACGAAACTTCCCTCATCTCTGGTGAAGTCGAAATGTCTCCTTAAGCCCGAATAGCAGTTGGTTCTACACATACCGTTCCCCTTCGGATAAGAAGGCAGTGTACTTTCGCCAGGACGGATCGAAGTCAGTTTGATTGAAACCGGCTGTAATCTCAAAGATTGGCAACCAAATTGTTCCCGAGAACTGACGCAGTATGTTGAGGATTCGTTCCACCTTTCTTCCGACTGCCTCAATGTGATCATTTAACACCTTCGCATCGAGGCAAAAACGGCCCAATTGCGAGAGGATTCCGTGTATTCCAGCGCATCCCGGGATGTGACTCCGGTTGCCTGTATCGCTTCTCCGATAGCTTTTGGGTGCTTCCAACCCACTGAGTACGCTTTCCTTGTCGGCGGCCAATCACACTTTTGTCTAAACTTGTGGGCCATTCCCCGACATATACCCGGTTGGAACGAGAATGTATCCCTTAATTCCTTGATTGTTTTGTCCACCTCTTGTCTCTGCTCAGGTTCAGTCATGGGTTAGCTTGAATAATCTTTCTAGGTATTCCAGTAGGATAATCCTTTGGGTTCTCTACGCCCACTACTCAATGATCGTCTACACAGAGGGCGCCATCTACCGTGTCCCTTTTTCTTAGTTAGAAGTGATCAATTTATCTCGCAACTTCGACGCATGAAAATATCTGCGGTCCTTCGAAAACAGTCTGATTTCTGCTTATTTTTCGACCATGAGCGGAACAACATTGTTTCTACAACTGCAGAGTGGGCGCATCTACATTTATACTTTCGTGGTGCTTCTCAGGAACTCTGAAATCACTTTCGCATTCTATCCTCCACATGAGCTTCTCTATTGCTATGGAACTTTAAAATTTTTCAGCTTCTCGCCGCTCAGTTTCTCGCCGCTCACGGGATTTGACTTGATCTCTCTCTGCAGATTAAATTGTTTGATTTGGAGTGTGTCTTTCGTAGTCGCATGAATGGCTTGTAGTGTCACGGGAGCATACTCATTAACGCCCTCTGGCCTTGTAAATTTTAATATTACACGTGCCTACCTAAACAACTTAGACGCGTATCTGCGATCGAATGTAATTCTTTACTCGTTGCACGACGCTCGACCAGGAGAAGGCTGCCTAGAGTGACGCACCATGTTGCGAGAACAGAAGTCACAAGGATTTCTGGCAACATATTGGAACATGGCCACATAGGCGAGTGCAGAGATAAGCATATAAGGGAGACAGTGTGCTCCGCATTCACGTTAATCCAAATGCTGCTCCCTTTGTCGTTCTGACGGGATACTTGGACTACAAAATGACTGATGAAGACTGATGTAGCGCACAGTTCAGTTCCTGTTGATATACACCGTGTATTTGTCAGGGAACGGTCAAAGTAAAGTTTCTCTATTTTTTATGGCCCTTGGGCTACATCGAGGAGCAGGAGAAACAAGGAACAGCAGCTATCATGGAAGGGAAGAGCAGCTACCATGGAAGCGATTCAGGCGAAGGAGGTAACCGGAGTCATATCGCGGTTCCCGTCGGAATACGGGAATCTCCCGCGATTGAACCTAAGAAACACGGATCGTACCATTGTTACCTCAATGCAAGGGTGGTACGTGACTACTTTGAGCCGGCCGGTGTGGCCGAGCGGTTTTAGGCGCGTCAGCCTGGAACCGCGTGACCGCTACGGTCACAGGTTCGTATCCGGCATCGGGCATGGATAAGTGTTATGTCCTTAGGTTAGTTCGGTTTAACTAGTTCTAAGTTATAGGGGACTGATGAACTAAGATGGTAAGTCCCACAGTGCTCAGGGTCGTTTGAACCATTTGAACTACTTTGAAGCAATCTGAACAAAGCCGGAACGAATTCGCGACATAATGCGCCAGTTCTTGAGAAGAAAGTGGTTTCAGTCAAACTGAGTTCGGATCATCCTGCCGAAAGAACACTGCCTTCTTATTCTATGGGGACCAGTACGTGTAAAACCGACAGCTATTCTAGCTTAAAGAGTCAATTTGGGCTTCCCTGACGGCCTTTAATGGTACAATCACAACAGAGATAAAGGAATCTTTGTGCTGTCTACATCGAAGATACAATTCTTACGTTTCCAGCATTTGAGGACACATGCGTCATATAAATCAACTGATGGCCTACTCCAGTGATACGGCGTTGCGCTCAAGCCTGACACAGATCAAACGGGTTCGACGTATCGGCAGAAGGTACCCAACAGCGAAATATGACGGAAATCACAAAACTGAAACGGCCTTCCCGAGTATACGATTTAATACAGATCTTGGGACACACTTAATTTTACAAAGAGCACATTTTTAACTTCGCAAAGGCGTCGAGTCCTCTAAAAGCGTTGTTGAAGAAGAACACCAAATGGAGCTGCGGGAAAGAACTGGAAAATACGTTCGAGAAGTTGCATGACAATATTTGTGTAGCACTTCCAGACTTCTCGGGATCTTTCCACCTCATTACTGACGCACGTGTGGAAGGCATTGGGGGATGAGTACAATAGGAAGGCTAGGATGAGAATGTGCACATTGTGGTCGCATGTACCCAGAAGCTACTGGACGTAGAGATAAGGTCCGATACACGAGCAACGGGGTGATGCGGTGGACCCTTGTGATACAGGACTACGATCTGGAAGTGGCTTATTGCAAGAGCAACCATAACAAATTTGCCGACTGGTTAATCGGAAATCCTTCGCAGGAAGACGGCGAGAAAATAATGAGGTTATAATGGCAATGTTACAACAAATGGGCCAGGCGTGCATCCGTCAATATAGGAGAGAGTTACCGCAGCACAAGACCAAAAGCTAGAAATCCGCAAAGTAAATGACTTCTGATGTACGGCTTTGGTGGAGACGATGTGAGAATAAGAAATGTGATGAGCGCAGTATGCGTTTCTAGTGGAATTTGAAAGAACGATGGTGGAACACTTTGTTCCCTGACGCACTTTTTGAAGATTTAATAGAGCGCAATCATCAACAACTTGGTCACTGCAGAGAGACGATGTTGCATGCGCCAGACGCAATGGAATGTGTACGTGACGCACTGTGACGAGAGGCTGCAGAAACACTTATGAAATGCGACAGGTGCCAACGTTTAAAACACCCACAAATTAATGAGCGATGTGAAATGCTTACCACCACACCTGAAGCATCAAATGACCTTGTGTGTGTTGACCATTACGACCCTCTGCCGAAAGGACAGGTAGGGTGATAGCTTATTTTCATTGTAGTGCACGCATTTACTAAGCACGTTAGGGTTTACAGTACAAACCGCACCACTACGAAAAGTTGTGAAAAAATTTTGATGGAAGATTATGTGCACACATGTGGTAAACCCAAGAGAGTCCTCTCAGACCATGATTTAATTTTCACATCCTCAAGATGAAAGACAGAATTAGAAACGGAAGGTCGTCTGCTATGGCCGAGCGGTTCAAGGCGCTTCAGTCCGGAACCACGCCGCTGCTATGGTTGCAGGTTCGAATACTGCCTCAGGCATGGATGTGTGTGACGTCCTTAGGTTAGTTAAAATGGTTCAGATGGCTCTCAGAACTATGGGACTTAACTGCTGTGGTCATCAGTCCCCTAGAACTTAGAACTACTTAACCCTAACTAACCTAAGGACATCACACACATCCATGCCCGAGGCAGGATTCGAACCTGCGACCGTAGCGGTCACGCGGTTCCAGACTGTAGCGCCTAGAACCTTAGGTTAGTTAGTGTTAGGTATTTCTGCGTCTAGGGGACTCATGACCCCACATGTTAACTCCGATAGTGCTTAGAGCCATTTGAAACATTTTTCTAGAAAGGGGTCAAAGTGACATCTTCCTTATTTAGGAGCTCTGAATCCAATTTCACAGAACGGTGCATTCGCCAGCTAGGAATGTGCTTTTTGGTAGAATAGTGGTTAAAATTAAGTGTTGTGCTGGCGCTTTCACAACAACTTCGGAATGCAGAAATACTCGGAAGAATGTGCCACAGTGCTGAAGAAATCGTCAGTAAGACGCAAATTACCAGGCCACACACCAGCCGACACAAGGTAAAAAACGGTTCAAATGGCTCTGAGCACTATGGGATTTAACATCTGAGGTCATCAGTCCCCTAGAAATTACAAGTACTCAAACCTAACTAACCTAAGGACATCACACACAACCATGCCCCAGCAGGATTCGAACCTGCGACCGTAGCGGTCGCGCGGTTCCAGACTGAAGGGCCTAGAACCACTCTGCCACCGCGGCCAGCCACGCAAGGTAAGAAATTTCCACCGTAGACTAAGAGGCATGGTCACGTTACAGCGATGAATCATTGGGCGGCATTACAAAGTGAGTTCGCCAATGACAAAGCTGAGAGAGAAACCAATTTCGAGGAACCAACTTGTGAAACGGATGAGGATGAAGAGAGATAATCGGTGAGACAATGGGGAAGCAAGAGGACATGTTGGCATTTCCATCCATCGCTTGCATCTGCCTTCCGATATCCTGATATCGCGGCCTTTGTTATGTAACCAACAAGGAACACGCAACACGGAGATCGTACCTGCGCCTCGCCGCAAATCCGCGGACGCCAATGGCAGCAACCTACTCGCTCTGCACAACTTCAATGTAGCGTGCCGTAGACACGCAGTAGTGCACAAGGAATCATCCTGAATAATGAGGAAATGGTTCGTCCCCTCTCCTTCCCTTCTGTTCAATTCGTCTATACATTAACCCCTTATTCTCGTAAACTTTATTGTTTGACTTCATTTAAATACTGCTGTCACATAATTTTTGTCACCCAGCATGGAACGATCTCATTAGTAATTTTCATGTTACGTGATTTTACGAAGGATTTCTCGAATTCACTATATTTTGGCGCCCAGCATGGGATGATGCCGTTGGTAATTTACATGTTATATGATGTCACAGTGTGAGGTAACGTGCGAGTTGTGGCGCCCTGAAAATTTCTAATTTATGAGCTGGGGCCTCTTGGCAGGCCGCGGCCATCAGCAACCACGTGGTGCCGAACGTTAACTTAGCAACTGCGTGATGCCGCACAACGGCCGGTCCAACCGCGTGGCTGGGAATTCCATGGTGACGCTGTGTTAATGAAGGAGAACACGCCGGGAGTGCCAAAGATGGCGGCTTTTGTGAAACCTTAATGGCAGACATTTCACAGTTCGTACAGAAATTAATAGTAGCAAGAGGAATTGCAATACCTCAAAAAGAAACATGTACATTACTACGAGGGCAGTTCAATAAGTAATGCAACACATTTTTTTTTCTCGGTCAATTTTGGTTGAAAAAATCGGAAATTTCTTGTGGAATATTTTCAAACATTCCCGCTTCGTTTCGTATAGTTTCATTGACTTCCGACAGGTGGCAGCGCTGTACGGAGCTGTTAAAATGGCGTCTGTAACGGATGTGCGTTGTAAACAACGGGCAGTGATAGAATTTCTTTTGGCGGAAAACCAGGGCATCTCAGATATTCATAGGCGCTTGCAGAATGTCTACGGTGACCTGGCAGTGGACAAAAGCACGGTGAGTCGTTGGGCAAAGCGTGTGTCATCATCGCCGCAAGGTCAAGCAAGACTGCCTGATCTCCCGCGTGCTGGCCGGCCGTGCACAGCTGTGACTCCTGCAATGGCGGAGCGTGCGAACACACTCGTTCGAGATGATCGACGGATCATCATCAAACAACTCAGTGCTCAACTTGACATCACTGTTGGTAGTGCTGTCACAATTGTTCACCAGTTGGGATATTCAAAGGTTTGTTCCCGCTGGGTCCCTCGTTGTCTAACCGAACACCATAAAGAGCAAAGGAGAACCATTTGTGCGGAATTGCTTGCTCATGATGTGGCTGAGGGTGACAATTTCTTGTCGAAGATTGTTACAGGCGATGAAACATGGGTTCATCACTTCGAACCTGAAACAAAACGGCAATCAATGGAGTGGCGCCACACCCACTCCCCTACCAAGAAAAAGTTTAAAGCCATACCCTCAGCCGGTAAAGTCATGGTTACAGTCTTCTAGGACGCTGAAGGGGTTATTCTGTTCGATGTCCTTCCCCATGGTCAAACGATCAACTCTGAAGTATATTGTGCTACTCTTCAGAAATTGAAGAAACGACTTCAGCGTGTTCGTAGGCACAAAAATCTGAACGAACTTCTCCTTCTTCATGACAACGCAAGACCTCACACAAGTCTTCGCACCCGAGAGGAGCTCACAAAACTTCAGTGGACTGTTCTTCCTCATGCACCCTACTGCACCGATCTCGCACCGTCGGATTTCCATATGTTTGGCCCAATGAAGGACGCAATCCGTGGGAGGCACTACGCGGATGATGAAGAAGTTATTGATGCAGTACGACGTTGACTCCGACATCGACCAGTGGAATGGTACCGTGCAGGCATACAGGCCCTCATTTCAAGGTGGCGTAAGGCCGTAGCATTGAATGGAGATTACGTTGAAAAATAGTGTTGTGTAGCTAAAAGATTGGGGAATAACCTGGTGTATTTCAATGCTGAATAAAACAACCCCTGTTTCAGAAAAAAAATGTGTTGCATTACTTATTGAACTGCCCTCGTATTATTTGCACGACAATTCTCATGGTGTAATTAGATTTTCAATATCTTTATTACCTTAAAGTTTAGTGTCTGATGGTAAATTATACAAGTAACACCCAGCAACGAATTTCCAAAATATAAATGCTTCATCCGATTTTGTCTATCAACGTGTTTTTAGAAGGCTATTAGTGTGAACCTAAATTGGTATGAACTACAGGCATGTAACTTGGAAAGTACATGAGTTATTGGAGGTCAAAGTGGCCGACTACTATCGATCGTGTCAGGCCGTAAGTACTCCACAGTTACACGAAAAACGGTAGCAGCGTGCTTATAAATATATATATATATATATTCATCTATGTCTTTGTTTATATCCGATATATATACTATTCATGTAGAAATTGATTAAATATTTACTGTGTTTTAGGTAGCACGGAAAGATTAGGCTACTGGCCTACCTTTTGTTCTGTTCCTTTGATATATATTCATTTAATTTGTTTATGTATCAAATAATGTGTGTTAGAGCGCGTTTATGGTCCTGTCGTAGGAATATTTATTTAATTTCAAGTTATTTAAAGGTAAATCCAGTATTTCGAAAGTGTTTCCTTATATTTGTGTGGGTGCGTTGGCTTGAAGACATGGCGTGAGCGCTCTAGCCAATCACAGCACTCGTGAATGGGGAGACTGGATGGAAGCGGGGCAGTTTTGGGCAGTACGGCGCAGGACACGAGAAGCGCTCGACTCGACGGCACGACGGACGCGAAGTCGTCGGAAGGAATTGGAGAGTGGAGCGGTTTGCACGTGGTCACGAGAGACAGAAATAGTTCGGAGTGCCCACTTGTGAACTTGTGAGATTTCCGTGGCTTCTACAGTGAAGGCGTAGTACGCATTTGGAAGTGAATATCTCGCGAACTATGTTGTTGTTCATAACTAATTACATGAAATAGGAATCTATTGTTTACCTGTGATTGGCTCAAATGGCTCTGAGCACTATAGGACTTAACTTCTGAGGTCATCAGTAACATAGAACTTAGAACTACTTAAACCTAACTAACCTAAGGACATCATACATCCATGCCCGAGGCAGGATTCGAACCTGCGACACTATCGGTAGCGCGGTTCCACACTGTAGCGCCTAGAACCACTCGGCCACCCCGGTCACCTTACCTGTTATTTAACTTATATTTTATTTAATTGCTGGACCATCGACACCAATAAGTGTTTGGCAGAAATATAGGCATTCTCAAAGGTACTTCTACTACAGTATTCATCATTTAAATTCGTTCAGATAGTACCTGCAGATTTTATTTAATTGCAATCTTTCATTTATAAATTTATATGTTATATTCATAATTCGCAATTGCCGAGTGATATAAACCTTCGACCATTCCATTCATGTGTGTACTCTTATCGTATACTGTAGACTCAGCAGTATTTGTCCTTTAATGAGGCAACTACGTATCCCAGCCCATAGACAACGAAACCAGCCTAAACTTTTTATATTGCAACTCAGAGTCGGAGGATACGTAGTTGAGGGCCACCTCATTTCCTCCATTTTCTATTTGAAAGCCCGCGACAGTCAATGTCTCGAGTCCATAACGTTTTTGGTGCCGAACGTATGGCGCTCTCGTTGATAATTTTCCTGTTATGTGATATCACTAACATGTTTTTTTCTCGATTCACTACAGCATTACAGTTGTTCCGTAGATTATGTTGTGGAATGTCATGTAGTCACCACTTTGTGACAGCACATGCTAGAATTACGAGGCGATGAGGAACATTTAAAGCTATACTGCAAGATAAATGTAATTGGGTAGTAAGAGGGTCTTTATAATGGCATTATCAATAGTATGTCGCAAAAGTTTTGAAATCCTTACATATTTGGTGATAGTAAACAGTTATACTTTGCTGCAGAGTTTGAAATTTCGTTCACAATGAGGGATCTGTACTTATATTTGCATACCATGATAAGGAAACAAGATATTTATTATACTCGAAATTGTTACTAGTGACGATACGTAATCTTATTTTGGTGGTAAGTGATGAACTTACGATACATTGAATTTTCGTCGCTATCTTGTTGCACGATGAGACATCTATACTTATATTTGCATGCCAAAATAAGAAACCGCATATTTTTTATACTCGAAATTATTACTTATGGCGATAGGTAATCTTATGTTGGTGATAAGTGTTGATCTTACGATACATCGAATTTTCGTCGCTGTTTTGTTGCACAACGGTTTTGGCTATGTTTCCTCTCTCTCTTGTTCATCCACTACTGTCACATATCATGTTCTGTTGAGTATAAATATCTCAAACTTTCTACTTATGTATTACGAAAATATGTAGTTTAAGTGATACATTGCAATAAAAATCTCTTCAAAACTCGTTCTTCCTTCCATTCTAAAATCTACTTGCTATGTTCATTTGTATTTAGACTTGTGTGTGTTTTATTTCTGCAGAGTGTATTTGGATTATATTTTGATGTTATTTAGTACCTAATTATGGAAATGCAGTCAGTAAACGTTTTACAGACACTGGCATCACAATTCTCGTCAGTAAATCTTATGGCATTCTCGATATATCGTTTTGTACATAACCTAATGTTGGCTTAGTTCAAAAGCAAATAAAACAAATATTAGGTTGTTACAAATATCAATTACGTTTTTCGGTGTAGGGAAGATGCACTATCTCCCACCCCCCCCATCCCCCCCCCCCGTCCCCATATAATGGTCGAAACGCTGGGTGTTATCAGTGTTTTGCATGAAACATCGCCGGCCGGAGTGGCCGTGCGGTTCTAGGCGCTACAGTCTGGAGCCGAGCGGCCGCTACGGTCGCAGGTTCGAATCCTGTGTCGGAAATGGATGTGTGTGATGTCCTTAGGTTAGTTAGGTTTAATTAGTTCTAAGTTCTAGGCGAATAATGACCGCAGAAGTTAAGTCGCATAGTGCTCAGAGCCATTTGAACCATGAAACATCAGTACTATTTCCTCAGATGGAAACGCCAGAAACTTTTGTGTGGAGATAATATCGTAACTTTTGTGGCGGCGTTCGTAGCGACAAACAATTCGCTGTAGAAACGGCTTACGAAGTCACCGCCACAATTTTAATAGCGGGCCGACCGGTCCGCTGGAACAGTGAACAGAAAGATGAAAACCCAAACACTCTGATTAAATAAAAGTCGGTACTTATCTTTATTAACGAAGATACAGAAACACAGTAGTGAACTCCGTGTCTACAGAAATCTGTCTAGTTCGAGTCGGAGCGGCTAGGTCAGCGTCGGCTGACGACAAACAACAACTCTGCTGCGATGAACACACAACTGACTAGCAAGTACACAATTCGGTGGCGGGTATACAACTGAGCGGCGAATACAGAACTGTCCTAGCGCTCGCGACTCCAGCGCTTAAGAAGCCAGAAGCCAGCGGTGGCGCGCGCAGACTTGCGGCGATTTCCTGTATCGCTGGCGCTGCTTATGCGGACGGCGTCCGGACTTTGATGCTGCCAACCTTTTGGCCGCGGGCTCGGGTGGCATTACTGGCTAGGATATAACAGTAACATTTCATAAGCATCATAGAACGTTAAATATGCGGAAATATTTTATTTAAAGCTTGATCTTCATCATCATCATCATCATCATCACATTCCTTTCAAGTACTAGTATTTAGCATGTTACGTACTCAGTAATTTCCATCATTTTGTAGGTCTTCTAATACCTCTTTCCCATTTCGGCTTGTAATTCAGTATCTTCTGAGGAATTCTGTAACCAGACTCCTCAAGAGGTTTTGTCTCCAAACTTTACGATGATTTTGAATTTTTTCATTCATGCTTAAAATAATTAATTCTGTTCTAATATCTACCTTCCTAATCATATCTCTTTTTGTGCAGCCCGTCGTCTTTCTCAGGGACCTCATCTCTGCTGTTTGAATTTTATTCTCTAGTTGGTTCTTGGTAACTCAGGTTTCCGTTCCATAGGATAACACAGGAACAGCGTTAACTGTACACAATTTCATGAAATTTTTTTTTTTGTATTTTTTGGCCTAATGATCATCTAAAGGTACCACAGACAGTTTGTAATTTGTGTATTTTATTTGAGACACGTGTTCTAAAATTAAATTAGCGAAAACCATTTTTCATCTGACTGGATATTTTCGTCGAAATGCGATTATTTTTGTTTTGTTGGTAGAAACTTTAATGTTGTACTTCTTCTAAGTTTCGTTCTGTGGGTATACAGCTCTTTGGAGATTATCTTCATTCTTTTGAATACGAACAGTGTTATCAGCAGACAAAAGTAGGTACCTCATTCATTATGTTAATTCCTTAGTTTACATTACATTTCAATTTCCGAAGAATGAAGTCAGTGTAAATACTAAAAAAGGTAGGTGATTCCATAGCCTTGTCTAAAGCCTTGGTTAATAATTACTTATTCTAATCTATTCGTACCTGTGTTCCTTACAGAAGATGTAGTTTTGCAAAGACTTTTCAGTACCTCTGATCGGTGATAAAGGATATCCACATTCAGAAACAATCTGCCATAGGCTATCATGGCTCAACATCGGTTAAGATCATATGGGTTTCTATATTAAATTATTTGTGTGTTTCTATGACGTTTGTAATTACACATTCTCTCTGCATGAACGACCTGATCTAAATCCATTTTTTCCTTCAAAAATAATATATTCTGTGTTTGTAGACATCATTTGCCAGATTAAGATTTTAGATAGCAATCTATTATTGGAGCAAAGCACTGACCGTTATAAAATGCTAAAATATCAAATAAAAATAATATAGATCAGGTTTTCCGATTTTTATTCATTAGCATCCGTATTCGGCCCTTTACTCAGGTCATGTTTAGGCTTTTCCCGGTTGTTACGGCTGCTGGTCGCGACATACGCAGGGATTTCCGTAGAAGTGAGCAGTGACATTCCTACTTCTACGGATATCGCTCCGTCTATCACCACCAACAGCCATAATGGCAGAAAAGAGCACAGATGGTCAGAGGAAAGGGCCGAAACCGGTGGCTAACGAACAAAAGTCTGAAAACGCGATCGAGACTGTTTTTGTTATATTTTTTGGTTTAGAAGACTAATGCAACGATATTTTTACTGTTATTACGCTTCTATTTGTTTGAAAAGAGAGATTACTTCTGCTGAATATCAAGGGTCCGGGATCTTCCAGTTCGATCAACATGCATTGATCACTTGTAAAAATCTTTTATCCAGTAGTAAGCCACCAAATTTAACTAGCTCTGCATTTATTCCATCGACTACAGTAGCTAAAACATAATTCCAGTAAAGAGTTAAAATGTAACGTTTAAACGGCGTTAACTGGCATTAGAATAGTTTCTTCACTGAATGTTTTCATGCATTACTTGCAATAAGACATGTACTGTCTGACGTCCTGAAATTACGCTTCAGCTTTTTTGATAGGTTTCTCTATCTCGATTATCTAAAATGGATGGATTTCTTGGTGGTGCTTTCTCTATTATATTTTTATTAAACTACATGGTGATATCTTTGTGAACACCGCGATGCAGTGTCTTCAAATGTAGTGGGATAGACATCCAAATTGCTTAAGACTGTGGGAAACATTATCTGCAGACGCACAGAAGCAAAGTGCACATTTTTCCTTTTCTTTTTCACTCTTGCCTTGAGTTATGACCATCTGGCATTCGTGGCCCTACCTCACCCCCTTAGCCAAGAATGAATCATCATGCCAATTTCTCAACTGGCTGGTATTGCGATAAAGCTACATTTTATTGTAAATCGACCAGGCCGTATAATCATTGCAGAAATTTGATGTGCGTATTAACGTGTGATAGCGATTTTGTTAATGAAAGTGTAAATCTCCACAAATTTATAGGAACACTGTGAGACGATACGGAAGGAACAGAGAAATCGCGATAGGAGATGCGGTAACCTCAAACAGACAAAGTGCATAAAACGAACGGCTCTCATTATAAAATGTATACGTTATTGTAAACAAGAAAAATGAAAGAAATTTTACAGATATTAAGGAAATCACACCACTGAATCAAGCACATCCTGAACATTGACAAGTTAGAAGAAATAGAAGTAACAAACAGAGTATAAAGAATACCAGACAGGAACATAATTTGGGTAGACAAAACTCATCATCAGATGGACTATGGCACAGGTAGTTGTACATTTTTCCAAGATATCTGTAAAAGAAAGTGAATCAGAAGGACACAAGTTAATAGTGAAATTATTTACGTAGAAGACAGTGCTATTAAGATGGAAATGATAGCTTTTTAAGCTTATTTCCTGTAGCTAGAGACTAATACTCAAAAAAGTAACGGAACTGTTTACAGATTGGCTGTCGGGAAGACGTCCCTCAAAATTAAAACAATGCTTTTACGTTCCAGTTCCCTAAACCGCAGACAGGATATTCAATAGTCTAGACTTAACAGTATCTTTTCTTTTTTTGTGAACATAGTATTCACTTACATTGTCACTAATCGCTAACAACAAATATCAGACATTTATAAAAAGAACTACATAGTTCACGTAACTGATTTAGCACGAGAAGAAGTCCTGATAAAGATATTATGCAGGAGTCGACGTTAATGGGCTGGAGCTGCTGATGATCAATCATTGACTGTGGTAATGCGTGGAATGGTCCTTTCCGAGTCGTTGTAATGCTATACTTCCCGCTTATTGAGCAGACTCACAACTACGTGACGTTGAGTTTTCTTTTATTAAATATAATTGGAAATTATTTCAGCTAACGAAGAAAAGGAACATAAGTTTGGAATTTAATCCTTGCGTGTTAGGACGCCGGAACGTTCACTAATATTTTCAGAAGGAGAACATATGTATTTCTTGGCATACCGTAATCTGGAACTGATCTTAAGATAGTCTGAAGCATGATTTCTTTGTATTTATGAACTACTTTCGGTTGTACAACCGCACATCCGATTTTTGTGTCATATCGTCTACATGAAACTTCTTGGTAGATTTAAACTGAGTACCGAACCGAGACTCGAACTCGTGACCTTTGTTTTTCGCAGGCCGCAGGTCAGTACTCTATGACTGTGCTACTCGAGCACTACACAGGATCTGTTCTTACAGCTTTACTTCAAAGGTCTCGGTTTAGAATCTCGATCTGGCACACAGTTACAATCTCCCAAAAATTTTCAAATCAATGCACGCTTCATAGCAGAGTGATAACTTCGTTTTGAAAACATCCCCCAGGTTGCGGCTGAGCCCTGTCTCACCAACAGCCTTTCTTGCAGGGTGCTAGTCTTGTCAGGTTCTGAGGAGAACTTCTGTGAACTTTTGAAGGTACTAGATGAGGTACTGGCGGAAGTAAAGCTGTAGGGACATGTTCTCAGTCGTGTTTGTGTAGCTCAGCAGGAAGAACAATTGCCTGAGACAGGCAAAGGTCCCGAGTTGGAGTCGCGGTCCGGCACACGGTATTAGCACACACTCCACTGCAGAGTGAAGAGTTCATTCTGGAATACTCAACATGGTCACTTTTAATTTTGGTGTGAGTTCCTTGCTCTGCAATGAAAAGCCGAATATCATACAACGAAAATGTGAAAAGAACAATATGGATACCACATGTCCAAAATTATAATACTATGGAAAAGAAGAACAAGAAGTATCCATGTATATCTACATGATAACTTGCAGTTCAGTCTTAAGTATTAGGTAGATGAGTCATGGAACGTCTTTCGGACTATTTCTCGGCCTCTTCACATAGTACGTAGGACAGATGAACACCTAAATTTTAGCGTGTGAGCCGGTTCTAGGTGCTACAGTTTGGAACCGCGTGACCGATACGGTCGCAAGTTCGAATCCGGCCTCGGGCATGGATGTGTGTGATGTCCTTAGGTTAGTTAGGTTTAAGTAGTTCCAAGCTCTAAGGGCCTCTGAATTTTTAATTTTTGTTATGAACCATGGACCTAACCGTTGGTGGGGATGCTTGTGTGTCTCAGCGATACAGAAAATCGGACCACAGATGCAACCACAGCGGAAGGGTATTTTTTGAGAGCCCAGATAAAGGTGTGGTTCACGAAGAGGGTATGGCAGCCCTTTTAGTAGTGGTAGAGGCAAAAGCCTGGACGATTGACTGATCAGGAGTTGTAACATCAATCAAAATGGCCCAGTTGTGCTGGTGCTGCGAACGGTTGATTGGTTGATGGTTGTTCTGGGGGAAGAGACCAAACTACGACGTCATCGGTCTCATCGAATGAGGGAGGAACGGGGAAGGAATTCGACCATGCCCTTTCAAAGCAACCATCCCGGCATTTGGCTGAAGCGATTTAGGGAACTCACGGAAAACCTAAATCAGGATGGCCGGACGCGGGATTGAACCGTTGTCCTCCCGAATGCGAGTCCAGTGAGCTAACCACTGCGCCACCTCGCTCGGTTTGAACGGTTGAAAGCAAGCAAATACTACAGTCATATCATTTCCCGAGAGCATGTAACGCCACAGTATGGTTAAATGATGATGGTATCCACTTTGGTAAAACATTCCAGCAGTAAAATAGTCCCATTTTCGGATCTCCCAGCGAGGAATGCTCAGAAAGATGTCATTATCAGGAGAAGGAAAACGCGTTCTACGGATCGGAGCGTGGAACGTCAGGTCCCTTAATCGTGCACTCAGGTTAGAAAATTTAAAAAGAGAAATGGATGTTTTAAAGTTAGATATAGTGGGAGTTAATGAAGTTCGGTGGCTGGAGGAACAGGACTTCTGGTCGGGTGAATACAGGTTTATAAATACAAAGTCAAGGAGGGGTAATTCAGGAGTAGGTTTCATGGTGAATAACAACTTAGGAATGCGGGTAAGCCATCACGAACAGCATAGCAGACACATCATTGTTGCCAAGACAGGCACGGTGCCCACACCCGCCACAGTTGTACAAGTTTATATGCCGACTAGTTCTTCAGACGATGAAGAGACTGAAAATATGTATAAGATACAAGAAATTATTCAGACAGTCAAGAAAAACAAAAATTTGATAGCCATAGAGGACTGGAATTCGATAGTAGGAAAAGGGAGGAAATCAGTAGGTGAATATGGACTGGAGGAATGGGATGAAAGTGGAAGCCGCCTGGTAGAATTTTGCACGGAACCTAATTTAATCATAGCTAACACTTGGTTTCAGAATGACAAAAGAAGGCCGTATACGTGGAAGCGACCTGCAGGCAACGCTAATTTTCAGATTGACTATGTAACGTTAAAAAAGAGACTTTGGAACCAGATTTTAAAGTGTAAGACATTTACATTGACAAGGGTGGACTCTGACCACGATTTATTGGTTATGAACTGCAGATTAAAAATTGAAGAAAATGCGAAAAGGGAGGAAATTAAGAAGATGAGACCTGGATAAACTGAAAGAACCTGACGTTGTTGAGAGTTTCCGAGGGAGCATGAAGGAACGATTGACAAAAGTAGGAGAAAGGAATACAGTAGGAGAAGAGAGGGTAGCTTTCAGAGAGGAAACAGTGAAGGCATCAGAGCATCACGTAGGTAAAAAGACGAAGGCTAGTAAACCGGGACATAGAATTTAGTTGATGGAAGGAGGAGATTTATAATTGCAGTAAATGTAGAAGGCTAATGGGAATACCTCTGTCTAAATAATCTTATTGACAGGAAGAGAAAAACGTCTAAGCAGATATGGCTAGAGGACAAATGTAAGGATCTAGAAGCGTATATCAGCAGAGGAAATGTATTTGCCACCTACAGAAAAATTAAAGAATTAAGGAGACCTTTGTAAAAAAGAGAACCACCTGAATCAACATAATATGCTCAGATGGAAACCTGTCCCAAGCACAGAAGGGAAAGTAAAAATTTGGAAAGAGTATATAGGGGATCTATACAAAGTAGATGTACTTGGGGGTAATATTATGGAAATGGAAGAGGACGTAGATGGGAGAGATGACATTGCTTGAAGTATCTGACAGATTACTGAATGTCCTAAGTCGAAACAAGGCCCTGGGGTAGATCTACTGACAGCCTCGTGAAAGCTAGCCATGACAAAACTCTTCCATATGGTGAGCAAGAGGTACGACACAGGCGAAATACCGTCAACCATTAAGATAAACGTAACGATTCCAATTACGCAAAAGCAGGTGCTGTGAAAATTACCCAACTATCAGTTAAATAATTCACGTTGACAAAATACTGACACGAATTCCTTACAGAAGAACGGAAACACTGGTGGAAGCCGACCTCGGGGTGGATCATTTGGGAGGCCGGAGAAACGTAGAAACACGCGAGGAACACGTGAGGTAATACTGACTTTGTGACTTAGAAGATGGGTTAAGGGAAGACAAGCCTAAGTTTTTAGCTTTTGACAGTGTTGACTGTGAATGTGGCAGGGGTAAAATACGGAGAGCGAAAGGCTGTTTACAATTTGTACAGAAACCAGATGGTAGTTATATGAGTCGAGGGGCACGAAATGTTTCAAATGGCTCTGAGCACTATGGGACTCAACTGCTGTGGTCATCAGTCCCATTGAACTTAGAACTAATTAAACCGAACTAACCTAAGGACATCACACACATCCATGCCCGAGGCAGAAATCGAACCTGCGACCGTAGCAGCAGCGCGGCTCCGGACTGGAGCGCCTAGAACCGCACGACCACCGCGGCCGGCGCACGAAATGGAAGCAGTGATTGAGAAGGGAGTGAGACAGGGTTGTAGCCTAACACTGAAGTTATTCAATGTACACATTGAACAATCAGTAAAGAAAACAAAAGCAAAATTATAAGTTGGAATTAAATCCAGAGAAAATAAATAATTACTTTCAGGTTTGACGATGACACTGTTAGAGACAGCAAAGATCTTGGAAGAGCAGTTCAACGGAATGGACAGTGTCTTGAAAGGAGGCTATAAGAGAACATCAACAAAAACAAAACGAGAATACTGGAATGTACTCGAATTAAATCAGTTCATGCTGAGGGAATTAGATTAGGAAACAGAGACACTTAAAGTAGTAGATGCGTGTTGCTACTTGATCAGCAAAATAATTGATGATGGCCGAAGTAAAGAGGATATAAAATGTAGACTGCTAATGTAAGAAAAGCGTTTCTGAAGAACAGAAATTTGTTAGTATCGAGTATACATTTAAGTGTCACGAAGCCTTTTGGGAAAGTATTTTTGTGGAGTAGCCATGTATGAAAGTGAAATATGGTCGATAAACAGTTTATACAAGTACAGAATAGCAGCTTTTGAAATGAAGTGCAGCCGAAGAATGCTGAAGATTATACGGGTAGAGCACGTAACTAATGGTAAGGTACTGAATAGAATTGGCGAGAAAGGAAATTTATGTCACAACCTTAGTAGAAGAAGGGATCGGTTGGTGAG
Organism: Schistocerca piceifrons; assembly: GCF_021461385.2. Lineage (NCBI taxonomy): Eukaryota > Metazoa > Arthropoda > Insecta > Orthoptera > Acrididae > Schistocerca > Schistocerca piceifrons. Next base: position 287,693,542 of record NC_060144.1, on the reverse strand, counting down.
ACACGGTCCTAGACATTAACGGATCATCTATTTAATACTGGTGGAAAAGGCGAGGGGGGGGGCGGGTGTGAAAATCTGATAATCATTGAGGTAGACTACAAGATGAATACAGTAAGCATAATCAGAAGGATGTAGGTTGCTTACTCAGAGAGGAAGGGGCTAGCACAGGATACACTAGAATCGAGAGATGCTTGAAGACAGCCTTTTGACTGAAAACCACAACAACAACAATACAAGCAGTAAAATATTTTACATTAAGGGGACTAAGCGGTTTCCTTAACTTTTCAGTTTCCTCCTTGACTCGTAGCGGTAAGGATCCCATGCCGCGCGTAAAGACTCCAAGTCTGGTGTAGGTAGTCCCTTTAGTAGACTTGTTTCGTCTTCTAAACGTCCTGTCAGTATCACTTCAGTTCGTGAAACCTACGACGAAGCAATACTTTTTACTGTGTAACACGCTATCGGTCAGCTTGGGATAGCCAATTTATCACTCTGGCTAGCAAAGTTTCAGGGCTTTATATGTTGCCTTCACCCATACATCTAGCCTCTGAGAAGACAGAAATACGCCAGAATTACGTTTTAATTGACGATTGCTGCTGTTCATTGCCTAATTTTTTTTTTTTTTCGAGATTGCATTCTCCATTCTCATTTTGATGGGTGCCACAGTTTTCTCTCCGTGATAGTCTCTTTCCAGTCGGAGTTCCTTGTTCTTATCTGGAGACAAAACGTTATATTTTCTATTTTGTCAGCAAAGACTCCCCTTCAGCTTGCAGACCATGTGTCTTCTGCAAGGCTGCTCACCAGGTGCTGACGTCCACATACACTCGCCAGGCGGCAGGAGGAATTCGCGACCCTGAAGGTTTACCAGGAAATAGCGTAGCTGACCCGTGACGGCCTCCGCCGTGTCTGCGATTACATACGAGAACTCATTTCCGGTGACCTGGCCCGAGGCGGGTGGCGGGCGAGCGTATCTTCCTGCAGCGGGACCCACCCCCACATCCCCCAGCGCCACCCCTGTGTGCATGGGAGGCCTTGGCGCACAATGACCTGGCGGCGGTCCTGGTTTTGGCACCAGCCTGTACCTTCACCCAGAAAAAATTGTATGGAGCTTGCCTCATCTCTTAGCAGCACGTATTCCCACTGCTTCAGACACCACTGGTTGTTTCTAATGGTAACAGATTTCTGAGGTGTTTACGCTTTATGTTGTTGCCGGGTTTGCGATTGGGCGGTCATAAATCCTGTAACTATTCGGATGTGGCCGGCCACAGCTTCCTACTCTGCGAAAGCATCTCTGTCTCAGTGCAGCACTTATACTCAAACTCCTCAATTATTTGTTGGATGTAACCCAATCTCTTACTACTACAGCTCCCTCTAGTACCATCGAAATTGCTTCTGGATGTTCTAACGCATCTCTCAACATTCTGTCTTTCCCGATTGAGAGAGATATTCTACATTTTCTTTCCGTCGCCAAATCACATTTTGATTTCTTACACCAGAGCATCCACTTTTCATTATCCTTCCATAGCACCATATCTCAGATGTATGTATTCTGTCCTTTTCTGCCCTCCCCACAGCTCATGATTCACTAGTATACATTTCTCTGTTCCAGACTTAAAGTTTCAGAAATTTCTTTCTGAAATCAAAAGCCTACGTTTAACACGATCAGATCTCTTTCAGCGAGGAAAGTCCTCTTTTGCTGCTCTAATCTCCTTCGTGCATTCTCCTACCTTAGTCCGCCACGTGCTATTTGCTTTCGCTGTAACATAATTTCACTACTTTGTCCATTTAATGATCCCAAAATTTTCTGTTAAATTTATTCTTAGTCTCATTTATGCTACTCCCTATTCTTTTCGTCTTTCTTTCGATTGCTGTCGATCCATAATACGTACTCATTAGATTGTTCATTCTATTTAGATGGTCCTGAAGGTCTTCATCAGATAAGTGGATAAACTTTTATTGGTTTCCATGTGTACCGCTACTGACAAAAACTTTGGTAGAAAAAGGAACGAGATCAAAACATCTTCAGGGATCTGCTGATCACAGTTTCGTGTTCCATGAACATGCGAGTTTTCACACAGTATCTGGTGAGTTACAATTTCGTATCATATGAACACATGTTTCTCATAGTATTACCTGCTTGTCGACTAACAAGTCATCTGTTGAAACAAGAACAATTAGTGCTCAAGAAATACACGGGAGAAAGTACACTTTTTACACAAGGGTGTGAAAATACAACGCTACAAAGTGAACACTATAGCTTTCCAGAATCTAAACAGTAGATGGGAGAAGAATAACAGAATTTAAATAGTAGCACACTTGTCTTGAGCAGTAAATTTTTAAACATTTCTGGTGGAGAAACAGTTTCTGGCTAAAATTACAGATTAGAAAACAGTCCCGATGGCAAAATAAAAATTATTTTGGTGGTAAGCAGATTCGATTAGTGTTTGACCCTGCTGAGTACCTCATACCAATATGGTAGGTGGTAGTGGTGAATGGAGCGGATGTTGTAACTCCACGAACGACAGATTGAGTTACAACACCCGCTCCATTCCGTGCCACAGCCTGCCACCATAGTATGAGGATTGCAAACACTGACCGAAACAGGGTACCATCGTAATAGATGTTTTAGTGGCCGCGATGTTTTTAAAATCATTTTTAAGGTACATTTACCATATCATGAAGAAAAGGAACATAGGAGTCGCCCATAAATCCTATATGAGATGATAAATTTATCTTGGCGATCAAGAAAAGAACAGTATGGTTGGATACCTGAACCTTTTTCTATAAAGTAAATAACTTAATATGTGACGGGTGTTGCTCACTCGTCCCCAAGACTACTATCCCCCAAAAAACAATGAGATGAACGTGATCGAAATATTGATAATGAAGACACCATTTAGTAGCAACTTGAATGGAAACCTGTCCATCACAGAAATACAAACATTCACACTCAAGCACACAAACATAAATGGTAGTAATGTAGTTCAGTATCAGAAACTAAATGCAATGCTCTGGTGATTTAGCCAACCTTCCCCGTACCTCGAAATATTTACCATTTGATTGTTGTTATTGCTGGCCATTCCATTGGCAATATGCTGGCCACTCCACTAACAATTTAGCAAAAGGAATGTTACGGGACTGCCACTTGATTTGATTTTTCCCCATGAGTTTCCTTCATAAGACACTTTTTATGAAGCTGTAAGTCTAATAAGTAATAAACTGATATATATAACTATTCCTGCATCATGTTACTCAATGACGTTTCTCTTTACTTTCTCTTAGTAGCTTTTCATTAGCTATCTTTCTTTGTCTCCTCCATATTCACATTTCTGTTGTGTTTTAACTTTCACGTAGAGTGCTTCTAAATATCTTAGTTATCTATTCGTATATCAAGATGGATGGTTATTAAAAACTTACTGTTAATTGCAAAGACTTGTTTTCTCAGTGCAATTCTTCTTTTAATATCTGTTACACCTCTGTTGTCATATGTTGTAATGCTTCCATCTAGCCACATTCATTCACTTCCATTAACAGTGTATTTGCTAAGTTTGCCCCCACTGGTCTGTTCAATTCATCAAACCTTTATTTTATTCGCGTTTGTGTTTCAGTCTGTAATTGTCCAGAGTACCAGACAAAAGTTTTCGCAGAACGTTTCATATCCTCTTCGGAATATGCTAATCATCAGCAAATTGATTGCACTATATATTTTGACCATGTATTTGTGTAATTTATTTGTAACATGAGGGAGAGAGAGGGAGCGATTATTGATAAGACAGTAATTTGGGTAAATGTAGTAGTGGTTTCGTTATATGCTGTTTTTTAGCGCCTCGGGTCTTTTGTGAAACTAAAATTTACTTCTACTGTTTCCATATTTCATATAAAATCATAAATTACGGTTTTAAAATGTAGAAAATTAAATAAAAGAATAACAAGAACCAATGGAATAGACTACTATATGTGAAGTAGCAAGGGGCTTCATTCAAAGAGTATGTAACGAACGTTCCTTATATTTGACAAGTAGTACATAAACCCAGCGAAGATATTGTTAAAGTCTTTAGCGTCTTGGAGTCTTTAGCATTTGGGAGTTTTCAGCATCTGTGAGTCTTTGTGATCAAAATTTGTGTTCGAAATTATAGAGTATGTGACTTGAGTATTCGCGTTTATTAAGTTCATTCGCCACGCCGTAAAATTATTAACTGCACTGGAAGCCGGGCTAATTAGAAGTGAATTTCTGTTCGTATAAGTTACTGTCAAAAGTACGAAATCTGAAAGAAATGAGATAACGCTAACATCCGTCGAACGTCACAATCGATAAAAGATCGATATCGTTAATTCCAATCTAAGAACTTCAGTTGTTCCTGAAGCTACTATTCAAACATTGCGTCGCAGCTTCACTTTCTGTTATGGACCCTGTTTCCATATTTATCACAAACTAAACTGTGACGATTCACGTAGTAAACCATATCAAAGAAGCTGTGCTAATTGGCTTATCTCTGGACAGTAATAATAATAATAATAATAATAATAATAATAATAATAATAATAACAGTTTATTCCACAATAGTATTAAAGGGAATAATTTTCAACGGACAAAACATCCTGTTGTGTTAAATGAACCTTGTGTCTTTTGAGGTATTAATTCGGTGTACATGTACTGCACTAATGAAATATGTCAGTTCATTTTGAAATGCGAATGTGGCAACGGATATACAGCGCAGCTAGTCGAAAACAATAATTTGAATCTAATCTTATTGACATAAGGGACTACAACAGATTTGTGTAACCCGAAATGTAGACTCATATTAGCGCAAAGAGCGGAAATTATAAATGAATGTTGACTGCAATAACAGAGAGCGTTATGTCACCTCGCCACCTCGCTTTCCCGTATTTCAGCGAGGTAAAGAATACTGGCTGGGCATAGCAAAAGGACGTAACACGTTCGCTAATCGTGAAAGTGCCAGTATGCAACAACAATAGGTGGTGTCACCGATGTCGCATAACGTGGCACCCGAGGGTAACAAACCCACAACATACAGTTTATACATGTGATTTTTGTGAACATTTAGTGACTGTATACGAACGAAATAATCATTCATGTAAACCTGCTGATGTTAGATGTTCGCTACGCCCGGAGTGACAGGAAGGATGTACTACAACGAACTGAAATCCATAGACGTCGTTCCTGAGAGAGGCGAACATACAGGGTTATAAAAGACATAAAAAGCAAGAACATATCGAGGTAGTTGACCAGATGAGTTAGCCGTAATAATCGGTATTTAAAGTTTGAATCATTGCTCAATGTCCTTCAGTTAAATATATTCTAACACCTGTGGGATGGCTACGGCAAATGTGTCGCGCTGTTGAATTCATTTTGTAGTTCAGACAATATTTATGTATTTTGAATCCGTAGTTGTTTTTTAGTGTTGATTGGTAGTGATATGTAGTATTTGACCAAGTCAAAGATGTCCTATAGGTTGAGATCTAATGGAAAGGATGTGAACGAAGATACGGCTAGGGAGGAGGGAGCAGAGACGGATAACAGTAGGATAGGAAACTTATTCCCTGAACAGATGAATGGAACAGGAGAATTAAAATCATCGAATGCGACCGAGCTAGACTCGTTGTTTGTGACGGAAACGACTGTAAGAAACGGCGTCGGAATGTTGAAACCCAATAGTGATTCAACTCCACGACATGACAGAATGGGAAATAATAGTTGAGACTAATCAAGAACGATCTAAAGAGCAAATATTACAGGCTAATCAAGGACAGGGGCTACAAAAACGGAAATATAGTGAAGAATGGGATGAAAATGATCGAGAATTTAAGGAGGCTGAATTAGAAGCTAAACGGCAGCGGGAGATACAAGAATGAAAATACAGGGAACAACACGATCAAAAAGACTAAGTATACGGGAAGAAAAAGATAAGGAAAGAGCAGATAGGCTGGCAGCCTCCTGCCACACCTCGGCAGACGTGACGCCACCAGCAGTCGACCATATGTTCGCCCGCTGCGATGACACTAAAGAAATAATAGTTGCGAGTAAGACTGTTTTCTTAATACTGAGTTAATTGATAGCAATCGCTGTTTCTCCACAACCATGTTGTCCAAACAATATATATTGTGATCATCAGGCTGTCAGATTTCAAATGACCTGTAAAATGTTACATGCAAGGCTCATGAGGTTGCAGGAATATCAGATCGATATTAGATACGTTAAAGTGAAGGATAATATAGTAGCCGATTAGCACAGAAACTAGCCAATGAAGACATTATAATTAAGAAGAAACAGAGTTTTTGTGTAATGCTATTGAAATATATGCCGTTCCGAAAGGACTGCAAATATATGTGTAAAAATTTATGTCTTACAAGACCAAAACATGAATTGGAATTGTATAATAAACGCTTTATACGCCGATGAGAAGGATGATCGATTATTAAATTACAAACTCCTTTCTGAGTTCCTCTTTCATCGAGCGAATATCAATAAAGGAAGTTGCAAAATGTGTGTACCTCAAAAATACATCTCCGAATTTGTATGACATGCACGTTAGTCCTGGGGACATTTAAGTGCCACTATGTATGAAGAAAAAATCAGACAAAGTTGATTTTTTCCAATATGAAACAGAAAATACAAAATATGCTTAAGGTGTGCACCTTACATCTAGACGTGAAACCTATTAATTACATCCTAGAATTGCATCTGAACCTATAGCGATAGGTTCTGTCAGGTAATGCAGTGTATTATACGAACAAAGAGTGGAAGTCGTGTGTGTTAATATTAGATGTAAGGCATCTCTTGATATCACGATATCATGCAGAAGAGTCGCCATTTGTACGTACGTTTAAAGATTTTAACAGGTTTATTCGCACTTGTGGTGCAACGCAACAATATAAGTGGATAGAATACGTGTCAGTCTTTGAAGAGATTCACAACAACATACCGCACTCACCCACCAGGCATACTCCAGCGGAGATGATTACAACACACCTGAATCTAATGAGTGGATTAAACCTTTACCGGGCAAAACAAAGGTAGAAAGTCGTTGGTGGACGCCGTTCATGAATCACTAAAGCATACTGCGCGACTCAGGAAGGCGAAATTCGATCGTAAATTGGGTAGAAATGTGACATATTCCATAGGCGATGAGATGCTGTGAAGAAGGCACCATAAGTCATCGGATCGTAAGACGTTGGAAAAGAAATGGCAACATGTTTACGCCGGAACTTTCCGGGTTATTCGCATTCTGCGGGAGGAAAGCTAATTGATAGCTAATGAAAATAATTTGGGGGGAAGGGCGATGGTAAACCATGGATTTGTTTCCTAACAAAGTTCTTAAGGAATTTTTTGGATGACAGTTTAATGGAACACGGAATGAGAATCTTTTATAGTCTGAGTAATCCAGTTGGAGTACTACGACAGATTACTGCTTTAATAATGTTCTGGTCTTAGTTGATATAAATGAATTCTTTGTTCAATAGTATAATGATTAATGACAATGTAGTTTGTTAGTACTTCGTTCTGTAACATTTTTGAGCCTCTCACGTGTAACTGTTCCTGAACAGAGGCCTTAGAATAAGAAAAAGCCCTATGAGTTATAAAATTTATCTGCTTATTAAAATGTCGCGGCACTGGTTGCCTCACTGTACGTATCCACTAACAGTGAATATAAAGATCTCCTTATCTTCCTCAAAGAAAAGGAAATCGAGCACTATACGTACAGGACCGCCGAAGAACGGACACAGCAGTACGTGGTAAAGGGTGTGGACCCAAACACCCCAAACAACACAGTACAAGTGGCGCTTAACTTCCTTGGATTCGACTGCAAAAGTGCTTCCAGGATGACAGGCTTCCGCTCCCACCACCGTCTACCACACTACCTGGTCGAAATGGCCGATACGGCCGCCTCCCGCGGCCTTCTTCAGATAAAAAGCCTTATGCGGATGGACGTAAGGGTAGAAACCTACGAACCGCCACAAGTCCCCCAACAATGTAACAACTGCCAGCGGTTCGGTCATTCGGGCCTCCGCTGCGGCCTGGCATCCCGTTGCCGCGGATGCGCTGGCAATCACGCTTCCAACGCATGCACACTAATACACGAAAACATACGCCGTTGCGCCAACTGTGGCCAAGCCCATGCGGCCAACTAGAGGGGCTGCAACGCATACAGAGAGGCGCAGAGGCGCAGAAACCAACAGTCGAAGCCACCCAACGTCATAACACGACCAAGGCCCGCACCAAACCCTGTCAGGAACGGTGTGTCGTTCGCCATGGCTACACGCCCTGGAGGAGCAGTGCAGGCCGCGGAACCTCTGCGCCCAGCACACACACCTATCACAACCGCTGCGACAGCAACACAATCGTCTCAGCCAACACACGACACTGCACCCACACCGGTACCAACACCAGCCCCCAGAAACAACACGACCCCACCCCCTGTAGCCACTGCCTGCGAACCTACACATGACACACAAGAAAACACACTAACACAGGGAACCCCAGAACCAAAAACCCAGAGAAGGCGTAGGCGAACACGTGGAAACAGGAGCGGGAACACGCGCGCACCACAACAGAATACCCAGCGACAACAAAACAATGACACACAGACACACAGTCAGCAAGCCAGCAACACCAGCACACACACTACTCCTCCCCCCACCACATCTAATACACAGGCACCTCAAAATGTTCCACACAACAACAACACAAGCGCCAGCCCATCCATAACGCCAACACCCGCACCAGCGGCCGCTAACACCACAACTGAGCCACAGGCCGACACACACAACGCCAACACAACATCTGGGGGTTTATTGGAAACACTATTCCCCCGTCACACGACCACCCAGATCCTTCACAAGATCTGGGCGGCCGTCACCACACTCTTCACACAGCTCACAACTGCCCAACCCGGGCAGTACTGGGCTGCCATACAAACAGCGTTCACCACACTGTTTACACACGTACATGGATAACACACCACACCCCGCCCCCATCGCAAACAACCAGACACTGACACAGATCCTGTTCTGGAATGCAGACGGGATCAATAACAAAAGGGCGGAATTCGCCGCGTTCATGGAGCGTAAGGGTATCCTTATCGCACTGCTGAGCGAAACTAAGCTCAAACCACGCAACCAACTAAACTTCACCGGCTACTGCGTCTATCGTACCGACCGACCGGACGGCTCCGGTCACGGCGGAACAGCCATCATCATACACAAAGACGTAGAACACACAAACATAGTGCTCCCTGAACTCGAAAAACTAGAGGCAACCGCCGTCAGGGTCGTGTTCAACGGAGCCTACACTACACTGGTGTCAGTATACAACAGCCCTAAAAACATCAAAACACGCGACATCAGCACAATACTCAACATATCACCGCGCGTAATAGCCGCTGGAGATCTTAACGCAAAACACCCGGACTGGAACTCACGAATACGAAACTCCAACGGCAAGAAACTATACGAACATGCACTAGGACGAAACTACATCACACTAGCGCCGACCGAACCGACGCACATTCCCTACCGGAGGGGACACAGGCCAGACGTGTTAGACATGGCCCTCATCAAGGGCATAACAACGACACTCAACGTTGCCGTTGAAAACGATCTGCCCTCAAATCACCAACCCGTTATACTGTACATTGAAGAAACACTGCAGAACATGGAACAACGCAGGATGTTAGACTACAGGCGCGCGAATTGGACCCAGTTCAAGGAAACGCTTGACAGTCGCATCCCACCAACCCACGCAATTAACGAGACAGCCCAAATTGACGAGGCAGTCGAAACCCTCACCGGCGCCGTCCAGGACGCAATAGCCAACACCATACCAATCCGCACGCCACAACAACACAGTGCTGCCCTGCCCCAGGAAATCCTGGGCCTAATCTCAATGAGGAACCGCCTCAGGAGACACTGGCAGCGTACCAGGCGCCAGCACTTCAAACGGCACATTAACAGGCTCCAGGGTATAATCCGGGAAAAAATACAAACATTCAAGACACAACAGTGGGACCAGAAACTCGAAGGGCTAGACACCACGCGGCCTGGCGTGTGGCAGCTAGCCCGACACTTCACCAGGGAGAAACTGTACACCCCCACGTTACAAGGGCCAGACGGACCAGCATATTCTGCGGAAGAAAAAGCGGAACTGATGGCCCTCACACTCGCAGCGTCATTCACACCGAACCTGGATTCCTCAGACCCAGCATTCACACTTGATACGGACCAGGAGGTCACACGCATCTTGGCCCAACCAGCGCGCAACAACATCCGACAAGCTAGTACAGCACAAAAGAAATGGGCCATCATGCATACCACCGCTAGGAAGGCCCCTGGTCACGATGGCATTCAAAACCGTGTCCTCCAGGAGTTCACGGACAAAGCTGTAGACTACCTAGCACACATTACGAATGCCATACTCAAACACCAACACTTCCCCGCCTTTTGGAAGACGGCCAAGGTCCTGATGTTCAGGAAGCCGGGGAAAGACCACTCCCTCCCACAAAATTACCGACCCATCAGTCTGCTGAGCGCGCTCAGCAAGATCGTTGAGAAGGTAATATTAAAACGACTCACCAGGCACTGCATCACAAACGACACCCTGAGACCGGAGCAATTCGGTTTCAGGAATCTCCACTCAACAACACAACAACTCCTCCGCGTCGTTGAATACATAACACACGGATACAACACAAGCAAGGCAACTGGGGCGGTGTTCCTGGACATCAAAAAGGCTTTCGATCGTCTATGGCACAACGGCCTAATACGCAAACTCAGTGACGCAGGGTTCCCCGACGGGCTCGTACGTCTCATACACTCATATCTCACGGACAGAAGTTTCAACACTGACGTGCAGGGCAAAAAATCGACACGACATGGTATACAGGCAGGAGTACCCCAAGGAAGTATCCTAGGGCCCTTACTGTTTAACCTCTACATCAACGACCTCCCAGCTACACATAACACGACGGTAGCAATCTACGCGGATGACACTGCTATCCTTGCGCAAGATTGGAAGCCGTCTAACATTAACTCACGACTACAGACCGCACTCAGAACGGCGGAGCCTTGGCTGGTGAAATGGCGTGTTAGAGTAAACGTCGACAAGTGCGAGGCCGTTCTGTTCACTAGAAGACCGAAGCAACTGCGCAAACATCAGCACTGCAACCCAATAACACTACACACACGCCCAATACGTTTCCGCGAGAAGGTCAAATACCTCGGTGTCTGGCTGGACAGGAAACTACTCTGGGGGGACCACATTCAACACGTCACCAACAAAGCTAACGCGGGGCTCAAACAACTCTACCCTATGCTTAACAGGCGTAGCACACTAAACAGGAGGGTGTCTAGGTCCATGTACATGACACTTATTAGACCCCTGATGACGTACGCAGCCCCTGTCTGGGGATACGCTGCGCCAACTCGCCTGCGCCGTCTGCAGCTCATACAGAACAAAGTACTCAAAATCATAAGCAACGCTCCGCGCTACACACGCATCGCGGACCTTCACCGGGAATACCGGCTAGATACTATCTTGCAGGTATTCCAAAAACTATCCACACGACTGTACAATAACACGAGACACTCGCGCAACCCGTTTATCCTTTCTCTGGGTAACTACGACCACAACCATAGATGGAAGCATAACAGACCAAAGACATTACTGGCTAGGAACTGAACATATATGGTCTATAGAACGCTAACACGACAGTACTGGCGAGCCCCTGCAACACAGTTATTACTGGAAACCCAGATGTGCGACTAGCCGAAAAACAGGCAACCGCAAGGAAACCGTACTGTACACAGCACGCAAACCAGCCACACACACCCCCCTACACAGTCCGTGAGCCGATCTATGACCGATCGCCCACTAATCCACAACGACCTTGAACTGTTGCAGGGACGCAGCAACTGCAGCAAGCGCCGCAACAAGCTCCAACAACGACAAAGGTAACGATGCACGATACCTCGAACTAACACAACCACATCTTGCATGCACTGTCGCAGATAGCAAGCCGCTACTGCCCTTACTACCCGTCCTACTGTCGCAGAGGTTTTTTTCCCTTGGCGCTGGCCTTGGCACTTTTTTTCCTCTGCTCTTACAACCGCTACCCTTCGATCGCTTTCGACCACTTCTATCTCCTGATGGACCATGTTAATGAGTAGTCTTACCCAGACGCATGGATAACATCACAGCCTGCATCCTGTGACGCCTTGATTCAAAACTAACATGCATACGGAGGTGACAGTAGAACTTTTGTGATGGTCACCACGTTGGTGCGGGCGTGGAGGGGCCCCATCCTTGTGTGGGTTGCCCATTGAGGTGTCAATTATTTCAATGGAGTTGCCTCCGGAGCTGAATAGGACAGAATCCCGTCATTACCTACTGAAAGTGAAGTAAGAGTGTCATTAATTTAATAGGATTGTGCAGGGAGCGGAACAGGATAGAGTCTCGGGATAACTTGCGGAAATGAAAATGATTTGAGCATTAAGAGTGATTGTTGAAACAATGAAATATCGAATGAGCAAACTGTAAGTATCTGACACTAGTATTAAAATGAGTGCTATGAGCTATTAGAAAGGTTAAAAGATTACATACAACAAGAACAGTGATTACCCTGTCAGTCGATCATAAAAACGACAGAAGGAAAAAGAGAAAGAAAAAAATGACTCAAGAAAGATCAAAAACCCTGCTCCATAAAAAAGAAACTAGAAATATCCAATCCTAAGTTAAAGCTAAACATAGTTTAGAAGGCCGACCGGTGTGACCGAGAAGGTCTAGGCGCTTTAGTCTGGATCCGTGCGACCGCTACGGTCGCAGGTTCGAATCCTGCCTCGGGCATGGATGTGTGTGATGTCCTTACGTTAGTTAGGTTTAAGTAGTTCTTAAGTTCTAGGGGACCGATGACCTCAGATGTTGAGTCCCATAGTGCTCAGAGCCATGTGAACCAAACCCTCTAATTGAAAATCAGAATTGGCGGAAGCCAGCATATCTCGCGGTTACCTGAAGGGATGACAAATTGATTAAAATAAATTATTCATCGTTTGTGGACTGTGTAACCCCTCGCTATACAGTGTGAGTCACCTAACATTATCACTGGAAACACCTCCCAAGCCCCAACAAACACGGAATAACCCATCCGGCAGACTGAAAATAAAGAGAGGGGCTGGTGTAACTGACTAATAAAAACCACTGAGAAATGCACTAAAGTATGATTTTCAACACATACTTATGCATTTTAAATGGAAACTTGTTATTATTTGCCGCACAACTGAAAATAGAAAAAAAAATTAATCAATGCAATATTAATTACATTTAGACTAATATGTAACGTAAAGTTTATGCTTGAGTAAATCCTCAGCAGTTCAGTCGTGTGCATAGGGAGGACCAAATTAATTAGGGATACATAAGGAACAGTGATATAACATAGGTACAGAAGAGATTTGAACAGCACTTTACGTCCACATGCTAACATTTTTATTAGTCTTTTTCTCTGAAAGATGCTGTACTGATTTGTTAGAAGAAAATGTACATTAATGTGAGAATTTAGTGAAACTTACAAATTTGATTTTTGTTTTTAATTACAGAGTGTAAAAGAGTGTGTCTTGACATCTCAAGCCAATAAATGTTCAAAGTGATGCCCATCATTTACTGCACACATTTGCTATCTACCGCGTAGTGAGCGTCTTACATGACGCAGTACATCTTGTGTAATGTTGCCACAGGCTGCATCAATACGATGTTTCATATCCTCTGGGGTTGTACTCTCATCACGGTACACGTTCTCCCTCAAAAGTACCCCACAGAAAGCAGTCTAAAGGTGTAAGATCAGGAGGAAGGGTTGGCCATTTTATGCGTCCGCAAATTCTTATGAAACGCCTTTCGAACATTCCGTCAATCTAGTGTTCATTGCAGAATGCGCAGGAGCACCATCATGTTCATACTACATACGACTACGCGTTTTCAGCGGAACATTTTCTACTAATGTTGGCAGATCATTTTGCAGAAACTCGATGTATTTTGCAGGTGTTTGGTTGTCTTGAGCGAATTGAGGACCGGTGAGATGGTCGCCAATTACTCCGCACCATACATTTACATTCCATGGTCGCTGTCGCTCTGTCTGTCGCAGCCAGCGAGGGTTGTCCACAGACCAGTGATGCACGTTTCGTAAATTCACTGCACCGTAGTTTGTGGAACTTCCTTCATCGGTAAACAGGTAGAACTGCAACGCATTCTCTGTTAAGGGCAATTCACAGAAACTCACTCGATTATGAAAGTCATCTCCCTGTAATTGCTGATGCAGCGTCACATGATAGGGGTGAAATTTGTGACGAAGAAGTATGCGCATTACACTACTTTGTCTCATTGCACTGCCTCTACCGATGTCATGTGTGGGTTCACGGCAACAGCAGCTAACACACCAACTGCATCTGCTTCTCCTGTGATGGGTTTGTTACGGGCGTGGTCGCGTGTTGCGACCATATCTGTTGCAGACAGTTGTTTGTAGATGTTTTCAAATGTGCGGAGCGTTCGATGATCTCTGCCCAGGTACCTCACTGCATACAAGCTGCAGGCTGCAGCTGTACGTTGTCAACACTTGCCGTAGATGAGTATCATCCCGGCCTTTTCAGAGTTAGAATAAACCATTTTCCCAGTAGTTACAACACTGTACACATAGTTGTACTTGCGACCTTCTCACGTTCCTACTGTGCGTACTTCATACTTGTGTATGGTACACTACCTCAGACTGCCGGTAACACAGTATACTACAGTTATTCTGAGTACAAGGACTAACTCAGCAAGTGCTAAATGCAAACACTGACACAGTCAAACTCGTAAACATCGGAGTCTTCGTAAACATACCCCTACAGATCTTGTTTGTTGCAAAATGCGACTGAACGTCTTACGTTTCAAGCGTCAAGTCTATGTTACAAATTACTCTCTATGTACTTTATATTTTACAATGTAACAAACAGCAATGATTAAGTATTTGTTTATATGTTCAGTTGTGATAAAAGTAATAACAGATTTACATTAAAAAAAAGAACATGAGTATGTGTTGAAAATCAGACTTCCGTGCATTTCTCAGTGGTTTGTATTAACCAATTACAACAGCCCCTCTCCTCACTTTCGGTCTGCGGAATTGCTTATTCAGTGTTTGTTGTGGTTTGGGAGGTGTTTCCAGTGGTATTGCTAGGTTACTCACCTATTTCCTACAGAGCATCACGAGACGTAAAACGTGTATTGGTTTAATTCTGGACAACAACACCAATAATGATAATAATAATAGTAATAGTAGTAGTTTATTTCACATTGGTATCAAAATGAATAATTTTCATCGGAAAAAACAACGTTCTGTCTTAAATGAACTCTGTGTCTTGTGAGGAATTAATTTGACGTACATGTGCTACGCTAATCAAAGATATCAATTGATTTCGAGACGCGAATCGGCCGCATAGTAACTATTAATGAGCATCTTCGGTGGCGAGTACTAAACAAAGCAGCTTGGTGATAGTAATAACTTGAATCTAAACTTATTAATGAAGAGACTTTAAAATAATTGTGGAACCCGGTGTATAGACGCAAATAAGTGCAAATAGCGGACATTATCAACAAATCTTGCCTGCAGTAAGAGAAAGTGTTGTGACGACTCCCTTTCACGTATCTCGACGAGGCGGAGAATACTGGCAGGGCATAGAAAAATGACATTACACTTTCGTTGCTCCTGGAAGTGCGAATAGACAGCATTAGAACGCGTCACAAGTTGACAAGGCAGCTGTACGGACTAGAGGAATTAAGACTTTGAAGTTCTGTCGTGGATGTGAAGGCAATGTGGTGCTATGCGATACTGTTCTGCGGGACTTGGTAAACACCATGTGACTACTGAGTATTACTGTTTAAACGCAATAGTGGGAAGTCTTGATATTCGAAGACAGTGTGGTGCTGTATTACAGTTTTAAAATTGGTATGTTAAGCTATTTCTGGTAAGACAATATATGCTGTGTAAGGAAACTGCAATGTACGTCTTAATATATGTTAATGCTACAAGTGTGGCTGCTACGTGTATGGGCGCAAAAAGAGCATTGTCGTCGGAATAAGATCGATAGGTATCCGTGAAGAATTTTGTTTTAGACAACACCTTAACAAATTAGTCGCATAGGCCGAGGGGAACAAAGTATTTAGCCACTTTTGAAATGCTTTGTATAGGTAATATGCTACCACTCGACATGAGTAAAAGATTTCGCCAGTTATGCTGTCAATTAACAGTGTTTGTCAAAAACAATCTAACTCAGTTAATGTTAAAAACTCTACTCTCTCAAAACTTTTCAAGACTAGCATAAAAAATGTTCATGAGAACTGGTTATCAGTCAATGTTGTGACTTGCTCTAATAAAGACCATTGTCAGTTTTCCCTGTGCGAGAAAAAGAGATAATTTTACCGTGTGCCGTGAAGCAATACCATCAAAGCACAGGTACTATTTAGTTTACTTACCTAATATGTTAATACACTTGCGTATCACGGAAAATGGACTACAAGTAAGTGCATTTTACGTTACATCAAATGACGCAGTGATTATACGTTCTCAGCGGTTTATTGTCACCGTTTTATTTATGATGAGTCAATGAGCAGACCAAGTGGATATGACGCCTTTATTCTAGTGTGATCTAATATGTAATAAATGGTGCAAGTTACATTTACATATCTAGCAATCATTTCCTCTGCTGCCACATGAGGTGCATTTTCTGAATATTGTGTTGTCAGTGGAAACGTCAAATTTATTAAAGATGAAGTAAAGGTTCCTTGTTTCAATAACATTATTCAGAATGTTACTCACGCTGCAATTCATTGATAACTTGTTAGGGTGAGTGTGCGTGTAATAGTCCAAAAAGTGAACCATCAGTATTTAACTTTTTGACGTTATTCAGGAATTAGCATTTTATGTCAGTATTTTGTTACATTATTTAGTGTATGTGTTGCTTTGTGGGGAGCTAATGACTATTGTGCTTCGATGTGTGAATCACAGGTAGTGGTGACATTGCTACTCGTTGGTAGCCTGAATGTTATTGAGACGTAATAAACGCTAGACAGTATAATCAGAGTTGCTTTCATACTACTTGTTGGTAGTCTGAAGCTGTTGACACATAATAAATGCTACACACTGCAGATAACAGTTTACGTTTATTATTGTTCTAATAATAATTTACATGCGCTATAAATTTAGTGTATGTTTCAGTAATTGCTTATCCCGTTTATAATGAATTGCTTTAGGCTTTGCATGGGCTACTTTTTGTGAGCATGTTGCACTAAAGGTGATGACGCTACTCTGAGTCATCACAGTTTACAACCTTCACATCTGAGACTCTAAACAGAGAAAGAGATAGAGAGGGAGGATCATTATGAGGTCTATAAATGATGGACTGCACTACGATATGCGAATGAATGTACCGATAAATGAATAGTAATGAAGAGGAGACCGCTAGTGGTATTAAGACCTGATCAAGGCTTGTTACAAAAAACTTAATGCAACCAATTTATTAAGTGAATATCAAAAATTAGACTAGCAAGTTGGGAAGAGGATACTGCTGACCAAGATAAGTCTACTGATTTGTAACTTAGGTTTTAATTTCGGGAAGATGTTAGAGTACAGCATTGTATAGCAGGAAAACTCGGTATAGGAAAGAATGCAATCCTCTGCGGTGTGATGCTGTAGATAGATGTCCAAAATTAGAGGTTCTCTGAAGAATCGTGGAGAACGAGGCATGTGGAAAACTATGAGAAGAAGAAGGGACAAATTGATAGGAAACATATGAAGACAGCATGGAATAACTTCCATGGTAGCATACGCAGTGGTAGGGAGAATAAAAACATACGGGAAGACAGCTTGGAACATATTCAGCAAATAAATGCTACTCATAGATGCTGTGTTCAGCACAGCAAGAAATGGAAGAACCGGATTAAAACCCGTCTCTCTCCATTATGTTTCACACACCAACAAAGATGTTGATGATTCTCTTTCGTTATATCCAAATGAGTTAGAGTTTGCCCTTAGGAACTTACTTTTCAGATCCAGAATTCGCCTGTAAGTACTTCCTTTTCTGTTCAATGTGGCCAGTTTTTATGTATTGACAACTTGTTTAATGTGTTCTCACTAAGTTTAACGTAACATGTAACGCTAGCACAGAGTAGAAAAATAACACAGTAGGACAGTGTCTGTGTTATACAGTGCCGGTATAGTTCGATTTATTGTTCCTTCGGACGTCCATGAGTTTCCGAAGGAACAGACACTGCTGACGACTGAAAGCCGTACTAAATTACGAATGTACAACTACTACACCATTTACTAGGAAAGTATGAACATTTGTGCCCGACCGCGTCTCGAACCTGGATTTCCATTTTACGCGAGGATGCCGAAGGAACGTTGCATCGAAATATACCCACACCGTAAAATACACACTGTCCTAGTGTATTTCATGTCAAAGCAAGACAATCTGACAAGGAAAACAATGTTTCTCCATGCGGGAATCACACTATAGGACGTAGGAACCAGGACGTACGGAAGAGTGGGTTGGTCCTGGAGGCGTGCTCGAACGGCCGAAGTGGTTAAGGAGTCCGTTCGGATAAAGCGAGATATCCGAGCCCGAGGCCAGGTCCGGCATGCATTTTCACGCGCTACTAGTAAATCGTACAGCAGTTGCACAATCGCATTAATATTTTCCGAACACATTGCATAAAATAATAGCGAAATCCATTGCAAATACATGGTGTCCGGAACTTCCCTTACAAACTTCTATGACCTATAATGGGGATGAGTACATAACATTTTCAATTGGAACCCGTGTCCGGGAACGTACCGTTTCCGTTCTGCTTCCTCACATGTTTATCTCTTCCACTTCTGCTTGAGTAAATGAGTTAGGCGTGACACAGTACAATCATTAGGCAACCATTCGAAAGCAAATGTAACGAAAGGCCCATTTCCCACATAGACGCATTGGTTTCTATTAACAAATAAACATTACGTGTTTAAGTTATTCCTTAACTAAAGAGAACCCGTGATACTGTACGTAGAGAAGAGTACTGATTTACTACAATAGGGGCTCTATGTGGCGACCACCAGGATCGCAGTTGTACGTACGAAGCATGTTCTGGTACACGCTCTCTATCGCACTTGGTGTCTCTCCGGTTTTTGGCGCAGCGCCTGAACACGTGGTACCAGATTTTCCTCTGTCTCTACAGGAGTCTCGTAAATTAAGCTTTGGATACGACTCCACGTCATCCTGTCTATCCTGCTGCATACCAGGACAAGCAAACCTGAGATTTTGCTTCTTCCGTCAGGAGACGTGGACATGTTACACATCGGAATCGAGCCGTTTCAGGACGTGGGTCCCCATTCAAAATATTATGTAATCGCTCCCTTCTGCAGCTCCTACCAGTGTCTGACGAGAATTTACAAACAACCTGTCTGTCTGTTCGGAAGAGTTACCACAAAGGTTTATCGTTTACCTTGTTCTGTCACCGTCAACTATGTTCCACTACCACTGTATCCATCTCTTTCTCTCGCACTGCCATTATACCCTTCGCACTTTACATTGCACAACTGTATACCAGTATTGATTACTTTTCCGTCTCCTTCCCACCTCCTCTGTCTACTTCCCCCACAAGAAAGCTGGAAATATGTTCGCATACCAAAATGTGTGGGAAAATGTTTAAAGGTCTTAAGGAAGGTAGAATAGGCAGCTGTTACCCTTGTTGGTCAACAAAATTTTGATATTTTACTTACGTGAAATCTAAATAAGGAAAAATTATGTAATTTTACACCTCATACTGTATTTTATGTGCACAAAAAGTCTGTATGTGTTTCAGTACTACAGGGACATAGGGTACTCAGTACTCTAATACACAGGGTGAAAAGTATTTAAACCGACTAACTCTGGGAGGTTGTAGGGGACATCAAAACAAATATTTTTCCATAATCTCATTTTTTTCTTATGAGGATTATTTAAACCGATGGATGTCGTATTATGCTCTTCAGTTGTTACAGGCCGTATTACGATCTTTAGTTCTTAGAGGGCGTATACGCTCTTCAGTTGTAGGCAACTGCTGTCCACCAATGTAGTAGTGCATTGTCTCTGTTTACTACTCGAGTGAGTTCAATGATTCAGTGTTGATTCACAATTTCAAATACAGTAGATTTTCAAAAATGCCTTCATTGTTACGTAAACAAAGGTTACACCGTCGGATCATGTTCTGTCTGACACGTGCAAAAACCCCAGGAGTATCCTGAATTGTTCCTGCTGCTGTTACTATTCGGGCAGTCAGATCCTCTTCTGATGCAACAGGAGTTGCGTAAACAGGGTTGCGCATCTGTCCCCACACAAAAGAGTCCATAGGGGACATATCTGGAGACCGAGGAGGCCATGGTACAGGACCACCTCTGCCAATCCACGATTCTGGGAACCGACGGATCAGCAATCTACGCACACGACGAGTGAAATGTGCCGGCGCCACGTCGTGTTGGAACCACATGCCTTGTCTTGTAGGGAGCAGGACATCTTCCAGTAATTCTGGCAATGCTCTGGCGAGAAAATTGTAATACTGCCTGCCATTTGATGGCCTAGGTGGGATTTGAGGGGGGCACCATATCTCCACACACACGTCGTCTAATGGCCTAAGTAGCAGATACGATCCAATTAAACCGTCCCCAACAACACCGACCCACACATTAACGAAGAACCACACTTGATGAGCGCTAGTAACTGTGGCATGTGGGTTATCCTCACTCCAAACAGACGAATTGTGTGTGTTGAAGGCTCCATCACTCCGAACGTTGCTGCATCGGTAAACAATTCCCATAAATTCCGGGGAGAGGGGCGATGAAATTTGACGCCACGTTCTCTCACATCCAAGTATGTGCAACCGGCTTGAGATATGGTAATAGTAACTCGACACTGCGCTTGTCGAACCACTCCATCACTCTCCTGGCCTAGACACGTGGCGCATTATCCTGTTGAAAAATGCCACTTCTGTCGGAAAACATGATCCTCATGTGGGGATGTACCTAATCTGCAACTAGTGTACGATAATCCTAGGCCGTTATGATGCCTTGCACGAGCTCCACTGGACTCATGAGTGCTCGTATGATTGTGTCGCAGAGCATAATGAAGCCTCCACCATCTTGTCTCAGTCCCACAGTAAAAGTGTCAAGCAACCGTTCTTCTGGAAGTCGACGCATTCGCTCCCTCCCAGTGGCATGATGAAGGAGATATCGGAATTCATCGGACCATGCAACGCTCTGCAACTATGCCAACATCCAGTGCCGAAGGTCACGTGCTCATTTCAGCTAAAGTTGCCGATGTAGTTGTGTTAACATTTGCACATGCAGGAGTCGTCGGCTGCGGGGCCCCATCGTTAGGAGTGTTCGATTCATTTCACACTACCGGCCATTAAAATTGCTAAGCCAAGCAAAATTGAACATGATAAGCGGGTATTAATTGGACAAATGTATTATACTAGAACTGAAGTGGTTACATTTTCACTCATCTTAGGTGCATAGATCCTGGGAAATCAGTACCCAGAACAACCACCACTGGCCGTAATAACGGCCTTGAGACGCGTGGGTATTGAGTCAAACAGAGCTTGGATAGCGTGTACAGGTACAACTGCCCATGCAGCTTCAACACGATGCCACAGTTCTTCAAGAATACTGACTGGCGTATTGTGACGAGCCAGTTGCTCGGCCACCATTGACCAGACGCTTTCAATTGGTGAGAGATCTGGAGAATGTTTTGACCAAGGCAGCAGTTGAACATTTTCTGAATCCAGAAAGGCCCGTACAGGACCTGCAACATGCGATCGTGCATTATCCTGCTGAAATGTAGGGTTTCGCAGGGATCGAATGAAGGGTAGAACCACGGGTAGTAACACATCTGAAACGTAACGTCCACTGTCGAAAGTGCCGTCAATGCGAACAAGAGGTGACCGAGACGTGCAACCAATGGCACCCCATACCATCACGCCGGGTGATACGCCAGTATGGCGGTGACGAATACACGCTTCCAATGTGCGTTCACGGCGATGTCGACAATCACAGATGCGACCATCAGGATGCTCTAAACAGAAGCAGGATTCATCCGAAAAAATGACGTTTTGCAATTCGTGCACCCAGGTTCGTCGTTGAGTACACCATAGCAGGCGCTCCTGTCTATGATGCAGCGTCAAGGGTAACCGCATCCATGGTCTCCGAGCTGATAGTCCATGCTGCTGCAAACGTCGACGAACTGTTCGTGTAGATGGTTGTTGTCTTGCAAACGACCTCA
Source organism: Schistocerca piceifrons (assembly GCF_021461385.2). Classification (NCBI taxonomy): domain Eukaryota; kingdom Metazoa; phylum Arthropoda; class Insecta; order Orthoptera; family Acrididae; genus Schistocerca; species Schistocerca piceifrons. Next base: position 287,671,213 of record NC_060144.1, on the reverse strand, counting down.
TCTGTTGACTCAGGGATCGAGACGTCGTTGCACGATCCGTTACAGCCATGCGGATAAGATTGTTGTAATCTCGACTGCTAGTGATACGAGGCCTTTGGGGTCCAGCACGGCCTTCCGTAATACCCTCCTGAACCCGCCGATTCCACATTCTGCTAACAGTCATTGGATCTCGACCAACGCGAGCAGCAATGTCACGATACGATAAAGCGCAATCGCGATAGGCTACAATCTGACCTTTACCAAAGTCAGAAACGTGATGGTACACATTTCTCCTCCTTGCACGGGAAATCACAACAACGTTTCACCAGGCAGCGCCGGTCAACTGCTCTTTGTGTATGAGAAATCGGTTGGAAACTTCCCTCATGTCAGCACGTTGTAGGTGTCGCCACCGGCGCCAACGTTGTGAGAATGCTCTGAAAAGCTAATCATTTGCATTTCATAGGATCTTCTTCCCCTCGGTTAAGTTTCGCGTCTGTAGCACGTCATTTTCGCGGTGTAGCAATTTTAATGGTCAGTAGTGCATATTCAGACACACCTGTACTTTGCCCAGCATTAAAGTCTGATGTTAATTCCGTCACAGTTCACCGCCTGTTGTATTTTACCAATCTGCCCAGTCTACGACGTCCGACATCTGCAAAAGCACGATGTCTGAACGTGGTTTCTCCCTCGCTTCGCCACGTGTAGAAGACACTCACCACAGCACTCATCCAACACCTGGCAAGTCTTGTAGTTTCTGAAATGCTTGTCGCGAGCTTCTGGGCGATGCAATCTGGTTTCGGTCAAACTCTGATACATCGCAGGCCTTCCCTATTCGACACACGGACAGCACATTCACTGATCTACGAGCACCATGTGTATATCTAGCTAGCAGTCATTCCTCGCCAGGTGACGCTGCTATTGCCGACAGATTTATATCGATAGTTGGCTGTTGATCATGATGTTCTGGCCGATAGTGTACGTCTCTCCGGTAGAGTTACCACAAAGGTTACTCGTATCCCTTGATGACAGAGAGAAAAGCTGTTAAGTGTTTAACTATGACAGGCATTTGCGAACGATGATAGAGAAACGTTAATGGATGAGCAACAGATGCGAAGGACCGGCATAGATAAATGAAATGTAATGCAGAAACTGCTTCGAAAACACGTTCTTTCTGCCGCACAACTCTCTCTCCGCTGGGATTATTAGCTAAGGCTCGAGTATACAAATAGTCTGCACTCTCCGAGTTCATTTCCAGTGATTTACGAAGCCCATCTAAAATGCGCAGATGTCACAGTATTAATATTGCGTCGCGCTCTTATCCCTTTCCATAATAATTACCGCGCGGCGCTCGGCTTGTCAGTAATTAAGCCATTCGCTTAATTAGCAACACCTTGCGGGCCCACACCGCGGCGCCACCGCCTAAGCCCCAATAATCCCCGGTGGGCACACGGGGCGTTCCTCGGCAGGAGCGCCGCGACCGCAGCGCCATCTGCGCCCGACGCCAGATTGAGTGCCGGCGTTAGCGGCGGCCGTCTGGACGCAGGCCGGTCGGTGGACGGCGCGGCGTGGGTCACCGCCGCCGAGTGAAATTTCACTTAATCTGAGTTATCCCGTGCGACAGTGCGCGGAGGGCCCCTTTCATACCCCACTCCACGCCGCCCCGGATACCGCGGCACCTCGTCATGTAATTTACTGCGCGTAATTGCTGCGCCTCTGTGCGGATTATGGGCGGCACCACGCAGCCGGGGGATTAACTGCAGCTCCGCGTTTGCGACTCTGGGGGCCCCTGTAGCCGCGCAGCTACTGCGGACTATCGGAACCGTAATGAGCAACAAATGCGCGCGGTTTCCTGTTGCGCCCGGAACAAGTCCGCGTGTGTAACGGCGTGAGCTTCGTGGGGGGTGTTGAGCGCCGCTGGAACGGCCGTACTAGGCGACCGAAATTGGATATCACGGTGCGCTTTGCTGTTAGCATAATCCCTAGCAGCAGTGGAGGACCTTGCGGTCTGACGAGTCGGAATACACGTAGGTGAGGCCACCGAGCTCCCCGTGTGTAGAACACTCGGCGAGATAACTGCGCTAAGCTGTCTTTGCAAGATTCTCTGCGTCGACGCAAGATCGTAACCACGATCGTGCGCAACCACTATCTACATGCATGCAGGCTTCGCTTGTCTCTTTATCACTACTCACCTGTGGCCTCCACTATCTTCGACAGTCGAGAATCGGTGGTCACCGTCACAATACAATGGGAGCATTGACTTCACCTATCACAGAAGCTCTATGTAGACCTAGTTCTTGTAATGTTTGGTTTGAATTTGCCAGGTAAACGCAACGTTTAAAAGTACAAAAGCAAAATGGATTTCAAATTTTATTTCAGTAAAGCATTTAGCCCTTTTGTGGCACCGTCAGATTGGCAACAACCCAAGAAAACAATACAGAATAGATGGAGAGACATGGTCCATTCTTGTACGACTTTGCTACTAAATACTGCTCATCACGTATTATCACTGCAAGGGAAACTGCACATACAACCCATCCACGATTGAGTCATAAAGAATAAGAGGTGTACCTAGATACAAGAAGGAAATTACGACAGCAAGTTACCCCGTGTAAGGAGATGGGAAAGTTTCAAAAACTATTTGTTACCTTAAACACACGAGCAGACACTACCATGGCAGCACAGCATTGTACCACGCTCGCAAACGTTCAAACGCGGGATCGGCAGTGCACCATTATTCAACAGTTGCGTTTAGTGCTCATACAGAAATGACTACGACACTCTAGAAAACACACACTGTCCTAGTGTTTCAAAAGAGAACCAGATGTGCGCAAAACTAGCCTTAATTAGCTTACAAGAGCATAAAACTATGTAAAACAAATAAAGTAAAATGAATGTGTGCAAAAAATAAGAAGTCATATAAATTACGTTATACTAAGTATATAATAAGATGCTCAGACACGAACAAAAGAATAATTTAGATGGATGGTAGCATGGTGCACAGCGGTTAAATTATGTCATTAAGGCCCAGTAAACTGTAGTAAATTGGCTAAATTTTGAAGTGCAGAGCCAGCCTATGTATTCATCAACCAACAAATCGGAATATCAAAACACGCGAGTAGGAAGTTTCTAAAAGAAAGATCTATCCCTAACATTAACAACAAAGAAATATTAGAAGCAAAAAAAAAAGTATAACACAAAATATGTCGCATAACATCAAGTAAACTAAGTTCCCTAAAAAAGCCCGTAACAATCCTCCCCCTAACTTTTCTCATACCAAAAAGGCAATATTAATATAAACCTGTGGTGTGAGAAGCCCTAAAACAAAAACCGAAAAGTATCAATGCAGCATAATTGTAAAAATTTGCAGAACTGAATCGTAATCCACTGGATTTTTACTAATCAGTTGATCGTTCAGCAAATTCTCCCTATAAGCCATGCCTCTCTCTGTGTGTTTTATTCTTAAGAGATTTATTTCTTGTTTTGTAAGCAATCTATGATGCCTTAGATGGGCAAAGCGCTTTGATGCAATGAAATAAATTGGCAGCTCAGACTATTTTCGTAATAGAAATAATTCAAAAAGTTTGTTGTGCCATCTGGTCGGAATGAAATGGAATTAATTTAAATATAATACTTTAATTTTACTGTAGAAGAAATGAAGCGGTGTTTATGAAGGTCTGGCGACGATGATAGTCATACTCTACATATTCACTCTGCAACCTTCAGTGTAACACTGTTGTTTCATACCTAAGGGTGATTTCGCGAAAACTTTGTTTATCTGCGTTTTGTCTGTTGAGAATATGTCCTATCACGAAATTCACCTCCCCGTCCCTCTGAAAAAGCCTTGTGTGCAATATTTTCTTCTTTCGACGTAAGAGGAACAGATCACTGAGAGCTATGCCACGATCTGTTGTAGTTTTGGAGCGTGTTCCGTGCTCGCATATTATCAGATTTCAGGATACTAAAGTATCTGCCCTGTGGGAACGAACGTGGGATCCGAAGAAAACTACCGAATGAAACCTACGTCGCTCCGTTCTTCCATGAAACTCATAAAACAGTAGACATAGGCACCTTGCTAGATTCCGTGTGCCTTAACTTCCAGATGGAATTAGGTGCATATTTGCATTAAAGAATAGTGAATTACGTACGAGTGTGCGGGATATCCGACCAAATGTGTGACTGGATCGAAGAATTTATAGGAAACAGTACACAACACGTTATACTGATCGGAGAGAAATCTTCCAGTTGTATAAATCCTGGAAGTGTTACAGAATTATTGCTTATCGCTATACATACGAATGACCTACAGTAACATAGGAAGTACCATGATACCTTTTGCGAATGATGCTCTTGTATAGGGTCTACAGAAAATTGTAGCGAACTGTGAGAAGATCGGCAGATAGTAAACGCTTGGTGCAGGAAGTGGCAGTTGACCTTCAACATAGTGAATATATAATAAGAAAGATCCTTTATCGTATAATTATACGACTGCGGAACTATCATGGAAGCAGTTACATAAAATATCTATAAGAAAGCAAGCACAGTGCTTTGATGAGAAACGACCAATAAAAATTAATAGCGGTTAAGACACATGCCAGAATGACTAAATTAAAAGAAAAGTAATCCAACAACGAAGGAAACAGCTTGCAAAACACTCATTCGACTAGTAATGGAATACTGCTAGTCAGTCTGGGATGTGTACCAGACAGGACTGCTAACAGTAGACAGAGAGAAGATCAATCCAAAGATGAGCATCACGTTTTGTTACAGGTTCATTTAGTACGCGCAAAAGCATCAAGGATATTTTCAGCCTACTCCTGTGGCAGGCGCAGCAAGAGATTTGTGTTACTGTTGAAATTCCGAGAAGTATCATCCAATACATAGCTTCCTGCTGCGTAAATGTCGCAAAAAAGACCATGAAAGCGTGATTGAAAAGATTCGAGGTCACATAGAGGATTACCAGCAATCGGCCTTCCTGCGATGCATTCGCAACTGTAACAGGAAAGGGGAAACGTGATAGTGCTACACGAAATATCTTGCACCACACAATACGATGGCTTGTGTGCTATGGATGTATGTGTAGATAAAAATTGGTTAGCCCATAGGAGCAGTATGCACGAGTGTGCCCCATCAAAATGTACTGGGGCGCTGTCGTGGATCATAGACACTTCATTGGATAGCTACGGGAAACACTGCCTTTGGACAGTCCTTCCTTAACCTCCCTTATGAACGTAATCGATTAGCAGCAAACCATACCATTCCCAATAAACACTCAGTTTCCCGTAGCCCGAAGGTTGTTGGGTTTTAATCTTTTATCAGTGATGGTGAATCGCAATTGATTACACCGCTTGCCATTGCTACTTGGTCTGAGATTCCTGATGACAGACCCATGGTGATGCTGAAAACATTAATTTTCCAATTTCATGTGAATTCGATTTTGATTACCGATTGCCAGACGGTAAGGACCTTTTTACATTCGTATGTTATTTTCGTACAGTACCCTAATTCACGCTTACTTGAATCATTTATAAGTGTGTCATACGTTCTCCAGATATTAGAAATGCACCTCAGGTGCACCTATAGGCCGTGGTTCTTACAAATGGAAGTGTTTCATTTTTATCTTTAACGTGCTGATGTTGTTATAGAAAGGTACAGAATAAGCGTCTGACAATGTAAAATGGGCAAGATGTTCGCAATTCTAAGAAAAATGGGTGTAAGGTATAAGGAAAGACGGGTAACATGCAATATGTATAAGAATATAGAAGTGAAAATAAGACTGCAGGACCAAGTTCGAAGCTTCCGGATTAAAAGGCGTGCAAGACAGGGTTGCAGGCTTCTACCCCTGAGGTTCAACCTGTAGATCAAAGAGTCAATGCCGGAAGTAAGATTATTTCAAGGGTTGGATGAAAATTCAGGTTAGAAGAGTATCAATGATAAGTGAGCAGTCTGATGAGTACAAAATATGGATTGAGAGTTTACTGGAAAATGACCAAAGTAATAAGAAGCAGATATAAACGAGACTAGCGACGAACTTAAGATCACAATTGGTGACCACAAAGTAGACGAAGCTTAGGAATTCTGCTATCTTGAAGGCAAAATAGCCTATGAGAGACAAAGCAAGGGTGACATAAGATCCAGACTAGCATAGCAAAAGAGGACTTTCCTGGCCAAGGAAAGGCTACAGGTGTCAAACATACGTCTTAATTTAGAAAGAAACATCTGAGAATGTACGTTTGGAGCACAGCATTGTATGGTATTAAATCATCAAATGTTAGAAAATGGGAGCAGAAGAGAATCGAAGCGTTTTTAATGTTGTGCTTCTGAATACTATTTGTAAATTAGACTGAATGATAAGATAAGGAATTACGAGGTTCTCCAAGGAATCGTGAAAAAAGGGATGTATGGAAAATACTGTCAAGAGAAAGTGACGGTATAATGTTAAGAAACAAGGAAATAACTTCCGTAGTATTAGAAGTAACTGCAGAGTGTAAAAATTGTAGGGGAAGGGAGAGACTTGAATGCTTCCGGCAGATAACTGAGGTAGGTGGCAATTGCTACTCTGACATGATGACACCGGCTCATGAGAGCAATTCGTGGTGGGAGATATCAATTTAGTCAGAAGACTGATGATTCAGAAAAAAAGGGGGGGTTGGGGACAAACAGTCCATACCTGTGATATCGGTACAGACGGTAAACATTCAATTACTTCATAATGTAGATATTGTAGAGCATCAGAACGGAAATACGATTAAGGTGGGTGTAAATTACAGCCTTTCTAATTTTAAAGTCCATGCTGCATTCGTAGTAGTTTTAGGAAACAAAAAATGGTTGAAATGGCTCTGAGCACTTTGGACTTAACTTCTGAGGTGATCAGTCCCCTAGAACTTAGAACTATTTAATCCTAACTAACCCAAGGACATCACACACAGCCGGCCGGAGTGGCGGTGCGATTCTAGGCGCTACTGTCTGGGACCGAGCGACCACTACGGTCGCAAGTTCGAATCCTGCCTCGGGCATGGATGTGTGTGATGTCCTTAGGTTAGTCAGGTTTAATTAGTTCTAAGTTCTAGGTGACTGATGACCTCAGAAGTTAAGTCGCATAGTGCTCAGAGCCATTTGAACCATTTGAACCATCACACACATCCATGACCGTGGCGGAATTCGAAGCTGCGACAGTAGCGGTCGCGCGGTTCCAGACTGTAGATTTCAGGAAACACAAACAGAGCAGTGAGAACTAAGCACTGTGTGTATTCTGTAATGAATATACCAGATATCAGTGACCTACAGATTGTTTTAAAGAGATTTCACAATATTTGCGAACCTAATTTAATCCTATTTATTGAGACAAAATGTCCACCTTAAGAGCTGTGGTAAATGTGTGGTTTTCGTGGTTCCCTATTGATATAGCAATACAAGTGATAAAATGCTTGATCGTTATTTGCCAAATGTGCCTCGGGTCGATGTAATTGAAACGCGGCAAAAAAGTAAGTTATACGTTTCCATTGCAATAGCTGCAATTGATTTACAACAATAAGGGGAAATCCTCCAACCTTTCCCGCGTATTCGTTAAAGTTTTAGAGTAAATTCAACAGAGTTTTGCACGAAGTCCACCGAAGCCAACTCATGGCGCCAGGTGAGAGTTCGCCATTGCTCACGTACGATCTCGTATATTCTGCGGCAGCGTTTGTGTTTCACACTATACGCAATTTAGTTGCTGAAAATCCTTCATGGTGATGATAAAAACCAACGTGTAGAATTTTGTGATTTCCTTCTGGCCTTGGAGATAGAAGAATTCATTCAATTTCACGGCCACTCTCCGGTGTTGGGGCTACGTTGCATTTAAATGGAAAATGAATCATCACAACAAACTAGTAACGAAAATACAGCAGTCGCGTATCACAGGCGAACACGTACGTGGTTTTGCTGGAGATCTGACTTTTTCCATATTTACGAGAAAATACAAGAAAACAGATTTTGCAACAGGACGTAATACCACCACACCAGCACCTGCATGTGAGAGCATATCCTAACTATGAGTTGCCTCAACGTTGACTCGGCCTTGAGACGCGCAGCGGTTTTAACTTTCTAGAATTGCGCTCCGAGATCGCCTGTACTCACGGCATATGATATTTTATGTCGGTATTTACTTAAGGCTAGATATGTGCCCCATCCTTTCCACATCTTTGGTTGAAATGGATCGCTGTATAGCAACCACTATGAATATTTCACTGTAGTATGGATCTTCGTCGTGCGTGCGGTTGAGGTTGTAACACTTCCGCCCTGTTCGGACGTAGGTTAGCTCTATAAAGCCTGTACTGTAATAAGTTCACGGGCTTCACCTTATAAATAAGGATTTTTAGTACATTAGTTGACCGCGTGTACCTAATAGAAGCAAGATCGGACTTATATTCAGTCAATAACCACAGTGATGCATCAAGCAAATGTACAGTATAATTACCCTTTCGCATGGACAAGAAGTACACACAGTAGATGCCACCTATAATTAACAATTCGGTCGCCAGCCTACTTAGGCAATTAGTGAGTTTTTCCTTGTACAAGTGGGTGCATGTACAAGCATAGTAACACGTAGTAATGATGCGTTATATGGCAAAGTTTGGAACCCGAAAAATCCACTGAACTAAAGTTTTCTCATTTTGTACTAATTTGGACGAACTACATTTACACAACACCGCACAGTAATGATTACTACTAACTGCATTTTGTATGTTGAGCAGACTGAAATCGGGCATAGATCGCCCTAGCGTCGACAATCTTGAAAGTACACACACAATATCACTATTAATGATGGAAAAACACTAATACATTTAGGATTAATATAGAATTTAGCTTTACTGGTCAAATCTGATCAACACATTTCAAGGTTTGAAAGAATGGACAAGAGAAAGGGGGGGGGGGGGCCCTGAAACTGTTATAGTGGTTATACTGAAACTGTTAAGTACTGAAGGCAAATTAACACACAAAATTTATCAATCTCTGGATAACTACTCTTTTGTCTCACTTCTGAATAATTTAACTGTCATTATTTCTGTCTCAAATTAATTAAATAACATCGCTAACTCAATTAAAAAAAAAAACTCTTTTGTTCTTTACCAACATTTGCAACAACACACAGAACTTTAGATCCCTTTATGGCATAGATTAATCTGCTGATAATTTTCATTAACACTAACATTAAACTTTCAGTTTAGGATACTCGGGTTGCACAATACGAGGTAAGGATCCTGTCTAGGTCAGTGATCAGGATAAGTCATGGCTAAAGCAATTCTGGTAAAAGTCACGTTATTATTGAACCATTAGAAACAGTTTCGACACTGGTCCACACAGATACACTTCTAAAGATGAAATAAATGTTTGACCTGTGCAAGTCGGTGCGGCGGATGGCGGGCAGCGAGATAGCGGGCAGCACGGCACACATACAAGCACGGCTAAGGCTCACACAATATCGGCACTTTCCATCTTCGTAGCGTCGTAATCTTTCCAATTTTGTGCCTCAGAATATAGCCATGCCAAGTAGTCGTCGGAATCGGTCCATCCGAGGCTCAATGGAATCCACTTTTCCTGGGTAGCCTCCTCGGTACAATACGTGTACTTCCGACTGTTGCTCGCCTCCGACTGTGTTACTGAGCCCGTTGTGCCGAACCGCGCCCGTGTGCGTTTTCCCGCCTCGCCTGCCTCCACCTTTTCCCGCTCCCCTACAGGTAGGGTATTCACCACAGGTTTTCTACTACACATATCCTAATGCATTACCTACGTATGGACCAAGTGTATAAATTACAATTTTCACATCTTACAATAGTTTTAACATTAAATACACTTTCCTTTGATTACCACATTATTTGAAATCTAACATAAATAATAATATTCGTTTCAAAAGTTGCTCACAGTTTCTTTAACATGACACGAAAAGAATCGAAAAAGAAAATCAACACATTGCTATTATTAATTTATCTAAATTCATAAAGAAAAAAAATTTTTATACGTATAATTCTCGTTATAAATGCCCCTGTTTCCAGAAAATTTTCTTAAGTCCAAATTCTATGGGAACACTAAATCTTACAATTATACAGTGGTTCCGAATCTTTACTTAATTGTCCAAAAAGATTTACACTACATATTTCCTTTTACTCACTGTATATAGGTTTACACTTTTTAAACACTTCAAGAATAATTACTTGTCATTTACTCAAGTGCCTTTTGCACAGTCCAACTTCCCATCATAACCTCACTAAAATAGCAATTTACTCATTTTTTCTAAATTTCTCAAAGAAATAATTTAAAATTCTGGAATACAAACATTTAACTACAAAAACAATTGCATATTTTGTGTACACTATAAGATAATTTATCGCTGCATGCTTTGAATAGCAGTCCATTTTCTTACTTACTAAACAAAACACACACACATATATTCAGAAAATTAATTACACATATTTGCTGCCTATTATGCGGATTTGGGCAGTCCTTTTCACTTCTCCTGGATCACATTTACAATTTTCCATCGATAATTTATCTGCCCTCATTGGTATTTGGCAGTCCTTCATATTATGGTTCATACACTGCCCATTTTTTATTTTGACAGTCCCATCTTTTATCTGGCTGATAGCATTTATCCTTTCTTTTCAGTCCTTTTCTCCATACATTGTTACAGTTACAGTACAATTGGTAATCTGAAACTCACATAACTACATTAGCACACTTTCAAGGGTAAACAGACATTTACAAAGATTGGATATATTTAGAATAACTTGGGTTCAGCATAAGATACAGCACATTTATTCGTTCCTAGGTACATACAGTTTCAGGTCCACAATATTTCTTACACCTAAAGGTCTTTTGGATTTTGGGTGGATCAGGTAGTAAGCATTGTCGTGTGGAATATTCTGTATTATATATGGTCCATTATAAATATATTTAAATTTTGAAATTTCATGGTTTAGTTCACTAAACTTTTCGTGGGTTTTTAAAAGAACATAATCACCAATTTTAAATTTTGAAACTTTTAAATTTTTATTGTGTCTTTTAGATCTAGATTCAGCTTTTTGCTTTGCCCTTTTTATCACCAATTCTTTCTTTTGATCCAATCCCAAACTTGTACAAGGTGGAAACTCTAGTTTTTCTTCAATTAAACTTTTACTACTTCTGCCTAACAAAATTTCTTCCGGTGGGAATCCTGTAGTTTCATGATGTAATGTGTTCATGACATTCTCAAAATCCGATATAAACCTGCCCCAGGCTCTATGATTGTGACTGCAGTATGTTCTACACAATCTCCCGATTTCTCGCATGTACCTTTCAACCGGGTTGCTAGCAGGATGATAAGCTGAGATATATTTAACCTCCACACCATTTCTCTCCATTCCTTCTTTCCAAATTTTGGATATGAACTGGGGTCCATTGTCAGATAGTACTGCTTTGGGTTTCCCGATGGTCCTAAAGTATTCGACCATCCTATTAAATACAGCTTTTGCTGTTGCTTTTTTCAAGGGGTATAATTTCACAAATTTTGAAAATACTTCCAATATCACCAAAATATATGCACAATTCCCCGAAGTCTTTGGTAGGGGACCATATAAATCTGCCGATAATAAGTCTAGGGTGTCTTCAGGCAACGTACTTTGCATTGGTCCCCTACTAGTTTTGTTCGGCACTTTGGCTTTTTGACAGACATCACATGACTTAATTCGTTCCTTTACCTTCTTACTTATACTACCAGTAATCACTACTACATTATTCAATTTATCCAAACATTTCTTTGGCCCACTATGCCCCAATGCTAAATGAAAATAATCTATGACCTCGGTATCAAACTGCTGTGGCCAACATACTCTCCATTCCTCAGTGGCTAAATCCTTCCTCCTATATAAAATGCCCTTATAAATTTTGTAATATTCCTTAATTTGAGGATACTGTACATTGTCAAAATTTACCTTCACTGATTTCCAGGTTGAATCCTCATTCTGATGGTATCTCATATTTTTACATATCTGCTCAATTTTCCTCTTTCCTGAAACCTCTTTCATATACCTTATCTGAAAACTACCCTCTTCACCATTTTCATTTGGCACTTCACTCATACCATTAGGCAATCGAGATAAAGCATCTGCCACATAATTCTCAGTACCTTTAACATAGCAAATATTGTAATCAAATTGTTGTAGGTACAAAGCCCAACGAGTCAGCCTACCATTAAGTAACCGGCAATCTTTAAGAAAAGTTAAAGCTTTGTGGTCAGTATGTATGATGAGCTTATGGCCCCACAGATAATTTCTAAATTTCTTTAGCCCCCATATAATGGCTAAAGCTTCCTTTTCCGATATAGTGTAGTTCCTCTCGTATTTTGTTAGAGTTCTACTTGCAAATGCGATAGTCCTGTGTTCGATTTCTTTGTCATTACAGATTTCTTGGAAAACTTCTATACCAATTCCATAGGCACTGCTGTCAGTACTCATATGGAAAGGTTCTGATAGTATGGGGTGATGCAAAATATTGTCATTCAAAAGTTCGTTCTTCAATTTTTCAAAATCTCTCATGCACCCTTCAGTCCACACAAAAGCACTATTTTTCTTAAGTAAATTATTCAGATGAGGACTATTAAAAACTTGCCCCTTGACGAACTTTCTATAGAACCCACATAAACCTAAAAAGGCTTTCAACTGTTTTCTATTTCTAGGAGCCGGACATCCTGATATTGCACTTAACTTTTCCGGATCCTTGCCAATGCCGCTTGTGGTAATAATGTGCCCCAGAAACTTTATTTCCGATTTCACAAATTCACATTTCTTCCACTTAAGCGTCATGCCCCCTGCTTGTAGAGCAACAAAAACTTTCCGCAACAACTCGCAATGCTCTTGCCATGCTTCTGTAGCAATTAGTAAATCGTCTACATAAATGGTTAGCCGGGAACTCAGTTCTCTCCCTAACACAAAGTCCAGTGCCCTAATAAATACTGCCACAGAAGTGCTAAGCCCAAACGGCACTACTTTATACTGATAGCATTTCCCGGCAAATAGAATAGCGGTATATTTACGGGATTCTTTACTTAATGGGATTTGCCAGTATCCGGCTGTCATATCCAGACTGGTTAAATACTTCACGTTATAAAATTTTTGGAGCATTTCGTCCAGATTTTCAGTTCTGTCTATTTCCTTCTTTACAATTTTGTTCAAAGTCCTGGCGTCGATAACCACTCTCACTCCCCCATCCCTTTTGTTCACTATGATAAGGGGACTATTATACTCGCTGCTACTTCGTTCGATTACCCCCCACTCTATCATTTTATCTATTTCCACTTGAACAGCCTGCCTCTTTGATATGGGTATCGAAAACGGTCTTACGAAGAAAGGTTTATGCTCTATGGTCTCAATCTGGTATTCAAAATTCTTAACTAGGCCAGGTTTGTCCGAAAATACGGGGCGGTTACTATCTAAAATTTCAAGTAATTCTGCTTTCTGTTCGGGAGATATTCCCTCTAAATTTTCCACCATTCCCTTAAATTCCTGCCCCTGCTCGTCACTCTCATTTAATATTCTCTGGACATGGTACACCTCGTACTTGTTTGTCAACCCATCATTCCCTTGGTCGATCTCCAACAACAAAGAATCGATTTCTGAATCAAACACTTTCCCACTTTCCTCAAAATTTAATTCCAAATTCCTAAATGTACTATTTATTTTTATCATTCCCTGGCTACAGTCAATAATAACCTTTTCTTTATCCAACCAATCTATCCCCAAAATCATTGCAGTACTCAAGTCTGGCACAACCAAGAAATCATGTTCAAAGTTTTGTCCTTTTATACTAAATTCAACCAAAATCTGGTTCTTTATCGGCTTGCTAGCCTTACCAGTTGCACCAACAATTTTTACACCTGTCACTGACATAATTACTAGCCCAGGCTTATCACAAATATGTTCGAAAAATGACTGAGAAATTGCACTTATCTGAGACCCAGTATCAAGAAGTACTTGCAATTCCACGTTATAAATTTCAATTGGTATTATAGTTTGTTTAACCGTCGAATGTTTTTCGTTAGCGTGGTCTTCCTTGAGCAAATCCGGGTCGACAATAACATCGTCCCAAGACATGCTTTTAACATTCACTTCACATATATCTGGCGGTTTCTTGGGTTCCGGGAGTTCAAAGTCATTAATTACCTGAACTCTTTGCGAAATAAACCCTGAGTCATCTGGTGGTTCTTTCTTTCTTTGTTCGGTCTCAACGTCTGGATTTTGCTTTGAAGTTTCTTCCTCATTAGGTACAATACCGCAATTAACTGCATCCCTATTATTTTCACTGATTTTCTCATACCCTCTTTCAGTAAAAGTATATTCCTTTTCCTTTACACCTGAAAATTCATCTTCACTAGAGTCATCACTACTCTCTTCCTCTACATCAGATTCACTTAAGTACGCTACTTTTCCACAATAGGGAGAGTTAGAATATTCAATTTTGTTTGCATTTGCGTACCTTTCATCATCTGGACTATCGTCGGAATCCGACCATTCCGGATCGCTTTCAGGTTCTAACATAAAAGCTTTTCTGAGACAGGCACTAAGTTCTTCCTCTGTATTGTCGTCAGGTTTAGATTTTAATTCAATCTCCTCTTTTGGCAAAACGGCCTCATCCTCAGCTTTATTCACATCCACTGTGACTTCATATTCGGTGTAATCCTCGTGGACTTTAATTACTTTCAGGTAATCATCTACCCCTTCTACACGGTGCCTCTCGGTAGCAGCTTGTACTATTGGCGGACTGTTAGCAGAAGTTATTTCTTCGTCAATGCTGAGGATTTCATCCTCCAAATCCTTCCTATCATTAACCTTTATCCTATTGGCGGCACGCGTACTTTGCGCGGCGCTATTTATTCTCCCCTCTTCAATTTTGGGCCACGTCACTTTATGGACGTCCCTACTATCTCTCTTTCCACCAACTAATTTCTTCGCCTCATACTCCCTTTTAAAATCCTCCCACTCACATTGCTTTAGGCCCTTGTACAGATCGTCGATCTGCACACGCCAATCAGTAACTTCTGCTAATTCATTATCGCCTTTTACCTCATTGCAAACACTGCTAACCGCACCTCTCTGTGTACTCACAGTCTCATTTATTGTTTCCTTTGCCACGGAATTATCACTCGTAAAATTTTCATTAGCTCTGACTGCTACGTTCGTACCTACTGCTGCCGTATTGCTAGCGGCTTCTTTCAGAACAGATGTTCGGCTGGGCTGGGCCGTTGCCCTCTGATGCTACACTCGCCTGTTAACATGTAGCGCTCTGTGCGGCAGCGATGATTCATTCTGGCTCGCACCTGACGCTTGTTTCGCCACAACACGTCGCGGCGTTCCATGCTCGTCCCTAGCCTGTCTCAATACATTACGGTCGGTCCGGTATCTTTTCTTGAATCGGGGCCGGTATGTATTGTCCGCTTCCGTTTGGCCCGCAACGTTCGCGGAAATTAGTTTCCCGCGTCGTTATTGTTTTGCGCGGTATACCCTCTACCGCGACCTGAATTATTTCCTCTACCTCTTCCTCTACCTCTTCCTCTTTGTATTATATTGACGCGAAATCCATCGCCGTCATTTCGTTCGTCATTACGTCGGTTATTATGGTTACCAAAATTTTGATAATTGGCACGACTTTCGCGCCAACGATCTTCGTCTTCGACTCTTTCGAGAAATGCTTGGAAGCTGCGATGATTGCTTCCTACATACCTTTTTGAATCCTCCGGAAGCTTTTTATATAGCTCCCAGATAATTTCCGAATCTGATCTTCTACCTCTTAAGTGTGTCAATTTTCGGTACCAATACTCACAGAAATCTTTCAAAGAATTTCTGCCCCTGTTATCATGCTGTTTGGCCATGATAAACTCGCGCCATAAATGGTCCTGCTTTTGTTCAGACCAATATTCTTCCGTAAATCTTTGCCTGAATTCTTCGAACGTCATTCGTTCGGTATTTAAATTTATTCCCCAGCGCTTAGCGTCACCTGCTAAGGCGCTAATTACTACGTTTATCTTTTCCTGATCAGAAAAGTGTTCAGGAAATACTCTCTCGCAATTTTTGATAAAATCTAACGGATGCCACCCGTTATGTTTCTTGGCTGGATCGAAGCGTTCCTCGCCTTCTAACAGCTTCGTAATTGGTGTGCCATTACAGACAACACCAGGCCTATCTTTAATTTTGCTCTCCAGATCGAAAATTTTGCCCTGAATTTTCGTAGTATTTTGCTCACAATTGTGAACACATTCGGTTACTTTTTTACTTAAATCACTTTCAGTGTCCAAAACTACCTTTTTCAATTGCGATATCCCGTGTTGACATTTGTTTACGATCTCAGTTTTAATACCGAAAACTTTTTCGTCTACCTTAGTTTCAACCAGAGGTTCTACTTTCTCTTGGATGTTGAGAATTTCAACATCAAATCTACTATTAATGTTTCCAATTTCCTCCTGCATAGTATCCATATTTTTGTTAATGGTATCAATTTCAAATTTCAGAGTATTTACCACAGAACTTAAATCACCCACTTTTTGTTCTACCTGTTCTATCTGTTTACTAATTTTAATTCCCTGTCCTTCGACCTGTGCTTTAATTTGATCCACCTGTGTTTTGAGTTGCTCGTTAACGTGTGTTTTGAGCTGTTCATTCTGTGTTTTGAACTGCTCGTCAACGTGTGTTTTAAGCTGCTCATTTTGCGTTTTGAGCTGGTGTCCCTGTGTTTTGAGCTGCTGATCAACATGTGTTTTAAGCTGATTAACCTGATTGCCGACTTGATTTTGAAGTTGCTCATTCTGTCCTGCAATTTGTTTGGTTAATTGTTCAAATAAGTCGTTCATACTTAAAATTTTTATACTGTTTTGTTCTACAGGATCGATGCCTTCCGATTCTACTTCAGAAGTTTCTTTCGGTTCTTTCTTTATCTGTGGTGAATCAAATATGTCAGTGGATTCGTTCACATACCCACTACCATCTACAAAGTCACCCTCTGCTTCCTGTTTTGTCCCTTGTTGTGTTCGAGGCGATCTCAACCTTTCAATCTGTTCATTGACATGTTCGTGGTATTGTATGTACGCCAACTGTCTTTCGCTAACGCCATCTGTTATCTGGCCGCGTAAACTCCGGCTACTGCCAGCCGCATTCTCCATTTCACTTGGCGCATCTACCCTGCCTACGTTCCTGTCCATATTGAATGCCAACTATACCACACTATTATACTTGACTCACACTGCAGTTTATTTTGCTAAACTTTATTGCTATTCGTGCCACTGAACATCCACTGTTCAATCTTCACGTTAATTTGTAACCGACAACAACTGGATGTCCTGTCACCGGGAAGCCACTTGTAACACTTCCGCCCTGTTCGGACGTAGGTTAGCTCTATAAAGCCTGTACTGTAATAAGTTCACGGGCTTCACCTTATAAATAAGGATTTTTAGTACATTAGTTGACCGCGTGTACCTAATAGAAGCAAGATCGGACTTATATTCAGTCAATAACCACAGTGATGCATCAAGCAAATGTACAGTATAATTACTCTTTCGCATGGACAAGAAGTACACACAGTAGATGCCACCTATAATTAACAATTCGGTCGCCAGCCTACTTAGGCAATTAGTGAGTTTTTCCTTGTACAAGTGGGTGCATGTACAAGCATAGTAACACGTAGTAATGATGCGTTATATGGCAAAGTTTGGAACCCGAAAAATCCACTGAACTAAAGTTTTCTCATTTTGTACTAATTTGGACGAACTACATTTACACAACACCGCACAGTAATGATTACTACTAACTGCATTTTGTATGTTGAGCAGACTGAAATCGGGCATAGATCGCCCTAGCGTCGACAATCTTGAAAGTACACACACAATATCACTATTAATGATGGAAAAACACTAATACATTTAGGATTAATATAGAATTTAGCTTTACTGGTCAAATCTGATCAACACATTTCAAGGTTTGAAAGAATGGACAAGAGAAAGGGGGGGGGGGGGCCTGAAACTGTTATAGTGGTTATACTGAAACTGTTAAGTACTGAAGGCAAATTAACACACAAAATTTATCAATCTCTGGATAACTACTCTTTTGTCTCACTTCTGAATAATTTGTCATTATTTCTGTCTCAAATTAATTAAATAACATCGCTAACTCAATTAAAAAAAAAAACTCTTTTGTTCTTTACCAACATTTGCAACAACACACAGAACTTTAGATCCCTTTATGGCATAGATTAATCTGCTGATAATTTTCATTAACACTAACATTAAACTTTCAGTTTAGGATACTCGGGTTGCACAATACGAGGTAAGGATCCTGTCTAGGTCAGTGATCAGGATAAGTCATGGCTAAAGCAATTCTGGTAAAAGTCACGTTATTATTGAACCATTAGAAACAGTTTCGACACTGGTCCACACAGATACACTTCTAAAGATGAAATAAATGTTTGACCTGTGCAAGTCGGTGCGGCGGATGGCGGGCAGCGAGATAGCGGGCAGCACGGCACACATACAAGCACGGCTAAGGCTCACACAATATCGGCACTTTCCATCTTCGTAGCGTCGTAATCTTTCCAATTTTGTGCCTCAGAATATAGCCATGCCAAGTAGTCGTCGGAATCGGTCCATCCGAGGCTCAATGGAATCCACTTTTCCTGGGTAGCCTCCTCGGTACAATACGTGTACTTCCGACTGTTGCTCGCCTCCGACTGTGTTACTGAGCCCGTTGTGCCGAACCGCGCCCGTGTGCGTTTTCCCGCCTCGCCTGCCTCCACCTTTTCCCGCTCCCCTACAGGTAGGGTATTCACCACAGGTTTTCTACTACACATATCCTAATGCATTACCTACGTATGGACCAAGTGTATAAATTACAATTTTCACATCTTACAATAGTTTTAACATTAAATACACTTTCCTTTGATTACCACATTATTTGAAATCTAACATAAATAATAATATTCGTTTCAAAAGTTGCTCACAGTTTCTTTAACATGACACGAAAAGAATCGAAAAAGAAACTCAACACATTGCTATTATTAATTTATCTAAATTCATAAAGAAAAAAAATTTTTATACGTATAATTCTCGTTACTAGGTCACGATGAACTTTTGTAGAGGGTGAATGAAAACATTGAATACTAGATATAGCTGTAAAGAAAATAAGGTTGTATGCGCTTGCTCGGGAGAGACAGGTTTGGTTCCACTCCTGCGTCAATCTCTTCTTTCCAGAAGAGCACTTGCACTCTATCTGAAAGTTATTTGGTAGTTGTATTCGAATCTATGTTTCTCCTACATATTTTGCTGTCTACTGTTCCCTCTAGTACCGCTGAGAATATTCCCTAAAGCGTTAACACATGTCCTGACACTCTATCCCTTCATTTCATCAGTGTTATCCACGTGTTACTTTCTTCGCCGATTCCACCGAGAACCTCGTAATTCCTTTTGAGTCCACCTGATTTTCAACATTCCTTTGTTGCACCATATCTAAAGCGCTTCGATATTCTACTGTTCCCAATATCCAATTATCCACGATGCACTACCATACAAAGCAGTACTCCAATTAGGGCCTGTGTTTGGCACTGTAGCCTTACCTTGGCTAGGAAAGGCCGCTTTTTATATCCTCGTTTCTTCCTCCGTCACGCCTTGTTTTGCTTCGAAGACAGAAGAATTCTTTAACTTCCTCTTCTTCATCAACACCAATGTCAAGTCTCTCGCTGTTTTCATTTCTGAAACTCCTCATGACATTCGTCTTTTTCAGGTTCTCTTAATCTATGCTCCCAGTGCATGTTCTGCACTCACTACACTGTTCGCTCCATTTAACAGATCCCGTAAATCCTCTTCACTGAGAATAGCTATGCCTTTAGCGAATCATATCATTAACATCCTTTCAACGTGAATATTAATCCCCCCTCTTGAAACTTTTTTATAATTATTGCTATTGCTTCTTAGACGAATAAACTGAACATTAGGGGGCGATAGACTGCATCCAGATCCAACACCCTTTTTAATTCGAACACTTCGTTCAAGTCTTCCATTCTAATAGTTCCTTCTTGGTTCTTGTAGATGTTGTATACTACCCATAATTCCCTGTAGCTCACTTTCAATTATCCCAGAATTTCGATCATCTAGCGCCATTTCACACGACAAATGCTATGTATGTCAATTCATCTTCAGTTTAGCGTCACCTATTTAGTCCGAACTATCTCACTGATGTTTTTAAGTCTCCTAAAGCCAAACTGATCGGCATTCAACCGATCCGCAATATCCTTTTTAGTTATCCTGTATATTACGTTATTCCGTATATATGTTTTATACGATAGTTTTCACTCGTACATGCTCTTGCTTTGTTTGGAAACTTGTGAATAACAATTTTCCGCCAGTTCTTCGGTAAGTAGCATTATGAAACTATAGATTCTGCAGACTATTCTTACTAGCCGTTTAGTTGCCATTTCCCCACAACAATTTTAGGTAGTCTAATGGAGAGTTATGCCTACTGTTTTATTTGATGGCAAGCCTTCCAGAGCTCAATTGTATTGTGACTCTAAAATTTAATTATTACACGCACATCAAAATAAGATTTGCGTCACCTGGGTTCCGAGAGCTTCGGAACCTGTACAGAAAATTGGAATAGAGATCAACATAAACGTTATTTCCTCCCATTTCATTGCTCATGAAAACCACACATTACGTGATATACCACCGCACAGCGAGACCTTCAGAGGTGGTATTCCAGATTGCTGTACACCCCGGTACATTTAATATCCAGTAGCACGTCCTCTTGCACTGATGCATGACTGTATTCGTCATGGCATATTACCCACAAGTTCATCAAGGCACTGTTGGTCCGGATTGTCCCATTCCTCAACCGCGATTCCGCGTAGATCCCTCACAGTGGTTGGTGGGTCACGTCGTCCGTAAACAGCCCTTTTCAATCTTTCTCAGGTATGTTCGATGGGGTTCATGTCTGAAGAACATGCTGGCCACTCTAGTCGAGCGTGTCGTTATCCTGAAGGAAGTCATTCACAAGATGTGCACAATGAGGGCGCGGATTGTCGTCCATGAAGACTAATACCTCGCCAGTATGCAGCCGATATGGTTGCACTATCTGTCGGTGGATGGCACTCGTGTATCGTACAGCCGTTACTGCAGCTTCCATCACCAACAGCGGCGTTTCGGTCCCACATAATGCCACCCCAAAACAGTAGGTAACCTCAACCTTGCTGCACTCACTGAACAGTGCGTCCAAGGCGCTCTGCCGGACCGAGTTGCCACCAAACACGTCTCCAACGAATGTCTGGTTGAAGACATATGCGACACTCGTCGGTGAAGAGAACATGATGCCAAACCTGAGCGGTCCATTCGCCATGTTGTTTGGCCCACTTGTATCGCACTGCATGATATCGTAGTTGCAAAGATTGAACTCGCCATTGACGTCGGGAGTGAAATTGCGCATCATGCAGTCTATTGCGCTCTGTTTGAGTCGTAACATGACGTCCTGTGTCTTCACGAAAAGCATTATTCGACATGGTATCGCCACTGTCAGGGTTCCTCCGAACCATAATCTGCAGGTAGCGGTCATCCACTGCTATAGGAGCCGTTGGACGGCCTGAGCGAGGCATTTCATCGACAGTTCCTGTCCCTCTGTATCTCCTCCATGTCCGACCAACATCGCTTTGGTTCACTCCGAGACGCCTGGACACTTCCCTTCCCGGCTCAAAGTAACAATGCGGACGAGGTCGAACCGCGGTATTGACTGTCTAGGCATGGTTGAACTACAGACTACACGAGCCGTGTGCTTCCTTCCTGGGGGAATGACTGGAACTGTTCGTCAGTCGGACTCCGTCTATCTAATAGGCGCTACTCATGCATGCTTGTTTAAATCTTTGGTCATTTTTAGTGAAGTCTCTGAACAATCAAAGGACTGTCTCTGTGATACAATATCCACGGTCAACGTCTATCTTCAGGAGTTATGGTAACCGGGCTGATGCAATACTTCTTTGATGTGTGTCTAACACAGTGCACACCATATTGAGTCACCACCGGGATTCACAGTACCTTGTTGAAAATCTGGGTCCTTGTCTTCGTGGGTTCTGCACTACACACGAACCCAACCTCCAGCTTTTACCAACTGAAATCGGGTCTCATCTGACGAAGCTATGATTCTCCAACCGCCAATGATCCAATTAATATTGTCACAAGCCCAGGTGAGGCGCTGCAGGCGATGTTGTGCGGTTAGCAAATCACTCGCGTCGGCCGGCCCAGGATCCGTGCCGGAGCTCTTGGCTTTGCGCGTAGGTAAGCATTCTATTTCGCCGAGTTTGCTTTGCCACCTTGCGGGTATCTACCAGTGTCAGCCTGAAGACAGAGGCGGCGCACGGTTGTATTCTGCTTCGATTTCACCAAGGCTTCTGTTGATGTCAGAGTCTTATAAGCTATATTACGTGGCTGGATTATTGACGGTAAGCTTCACCCATAGCAGTCTTATAGAACTAAAAGTGTGATGTTTGCGCGTTCCAGCAACACTGAAGGAGGGTCTCTTGTAGCAGCCTTTTTTTGTGAGCAAACTGTGTTAAGTTCTACGTGAATAATTCTGTTTTAAGGTTTTTCTCCATTAATAACTATAGTAGTAAATAATTGTTTCCCTTCTTAATATCTAGTGGGTGAAACCGATTCTCACTACTTAGGTAATATTCAGAAATTTCATGGTAATGCTTAAGTTATCTTCTAATGCACACTAGTTCTTGTGATGATTTAAACCATGTTGCTGCTATTTTTCTTGTAGCATTTAGTTAAATCCTTTTCGATTATTTACGTTCTTTTTTAAGGTTTTTATCTTTTAGCAATTTGCAAGAGGATTTTGTTTGAATTAATAATGCTGGCTCAAGCATTGGGGCTTTGAAG
Organism: Schistocerca piceifrons; assembly: GCF_021461385.2. Lineage (NCBI taxonomy): Eukaryota > Metazoa > Arthropoda > Insecta > Orthoptera > Acrididae > Schistocerca > Schistocerca piceifrons. The sequence goes on along the minus strand of NC_060144.1, from coordinate 287,648,322 downwards.
GAAAATTATTGTTCTGTAGTGTAATAAGAGGTCTCCTTTGTTTTAGAAAACCTGCTGTTTTGAAAGTGTATTTTAGGCTACGTGCCTGGAGGCTGCTGCTGTTGGCATTATCTTCGTAAGGGGGCTGGTGGCAGCCATTTCCCTTTATTCAAGAGGGATCAGAATTTAATTTTGACATATGCTTGAATATTGCTTGATCATTACTTGTAATCCGGCCTTTAAAATAAAGTGAGGATTTCTGAAATTTATGGCTCCTCAATTATGATCATACTAATCCTAGGTTTGATCGTAAATTGCTTAACTCGTATGACTATGGGAAACGTACTCATGAAATACCGATTTGTAAACTCAGTGTCAGTTAGAAATTGTTTCGTTTAAAGGTCCTTATTCATCAACGTATATGTAGTGAATCGGATACATTCAACAGGGGAAGTCTGAGTTTCAGAACACACATCTCATATGGGCAGACAGGCAGGAATCTTAGTTAACATAGCTATACATGTACCTGAGGTATAAGGTTCTCCTGCAGCGCTGTCAGTACCTAGTTGAATGCCGAAAAAAATGACAGTAAACCTAGGTCAGGTGACAGAGCAAAATAAAGTATAGTCGCCGGAAAGACTGGGAAGCTTGGTGGAGTAGCGTATTTCAGTGTAAAAATTTGTACTGATTGTTTGGAACAGTATAAGTATGATCGACTTCTCTTGTGGTATTGCAGTTGAGCCGCTGCCATGTAGGCGAGATGTAGTTTGTCTATTCTTCGACGCTTTTAAGTAAACAACCGGCTAGAATATTTTGTGATTGCGATAGACGTCAATTTAATAACATTTAGTAGTTTTAGTTATTTTTTAAATTATTGACAGATTGATGATTCTGAACAATCTGTCTAAAGTGACCCTATGAATGGTGTTTCAGGATCCTCAGCGAAGACTACAGTGTTTTATTTACTCCTGATATTACGTACAAAATGCTGGTTACGATCTGGGATGCTGACATTATGTTTTTTCTACATACATACACGGAAAAAGTATTCCATCACCACAGTTCCGATAACTGCTGAAGATAGACGTTGTCTGTCACAGTCTCTTTGACTGCTCAGAGATGTCACTGAATCCGTCCAAAGATGTAAACAACCATGCATGAGCAGCGACTATTAGAATGAGTGAGTCCGACAGCCAATCATTTTCTGTCATTCCACCAGGAAAGAGGTACACGGCAATTGTTATCTGTAGTTTAACCATGCCTAGACGGTCAGTACCGTGGTTCGATCACGTCTGCATTGTTATTTTGTGCTAGGAAGGGTTCTCAGCAAGGGAAGTGTCTAGGCGTCTCGGAGTGAACCAAAGCGATGTTGTTCGGACATGGAGGAGATGCAGAGAGACAGGAACTGTCGATTGCATGGCTCGCTCAGGCCGCCCAACGGCTACCACTTCAGTGGATGACTGCTACCTACGGATTATGGATCGGAGGAAGCCTGTCAACCATGCCACCATGTTGAATAATGCTTTTCGTGCAGACACAGGACGTCGTGTTACGACTCAGACTGTGCGCAGTAGGCTCAATGATGCGCAGTTTCACCCCCGACGTCAATAGCGAGGTCCATCTTTGCAACCACGACACCATGCAGCGCAGTGCAGATGGGCCCAACAACATGCCGAATGGACCACTAGGAATTAACATCACGTTCTCTTCACCGATGAGTGTCGCATATGTCTTCAACCAGACATTCGTCGGAGACGTGTTTGGAGGGAAACTGGTCCGGTTGAACGCCTTAGACGCAATTGTCAGCGAGTGCAGCAAGGTCGAGGTTTCCGGCTGTTTTGAGGTGACATTGTGTGAAGCAGGTGGTCATGGAATGCACCGTAACGGCTGTACGATACATGAATGCCATCCTCCGAAAGATAGTGCAACCTTATCGATAGCATATTTGCGAGGAGTTCAACTTCATGAACGACAATTTGCGCCCCCATCTTGCACATCTCATGAATGACTGCCTTCAGAACAACGACGTCGCTCGACTAGAGTGGCCAGCATGTTCTTCAGACATGAACCCCATCGAACATACCTGAGATAGATTGAAAAGGGCTGTTTACGGACGACGTGACCCACCAACCACTCTGAGGGATACACGCGGAATCGCTGTTGAGGAGTGGGACAATCCGGACCAACAGTGTCTCGATGAACTTGTGGATGGTATGCTACGACGAATACAGGCATGCATCAATGCAAGAGGACGTGCTACTGGGTATTAGAGGTACCAGTGTGTACAGCAGTCTGGGCCATCACCTCTGAAGGTCTCGCTGTGTTGTGGTACTACGTGCAATGTGTGGTTTTTATGAGCAATAGAAAGTGCGGAATTATTGTTTATGCTGATCTCTATTCCAGTTTTCTGTACAATTTCCGGAACTCTCAGACCCGAGATGTTGAAAAAGTTTTTTTGATGTGTATATAATGAATATTTTGTTAGCAATAAGAATGTTTTAAGAAGACAAGAGAAGCTTAATGTTTGTGTATTGGAGGAAGTTCATAAGAGTTTAGAAGTCAGCTACAGAGGTAGTTTCTTTTATTTACTTTTATTCTTTTTAAGAACGTGTGGCTAAACTTGAGCCGCGCAGGATTAGCCGAGCGGTCTAGGGCGCTGCAGTCATTGACTGAGCAGCTGATCCTGGCGGAGGTTCGGATCCTCCCTCGAGCATGGGTGTGTGTGTTTGTCCTTAGGATAATTTAGGTTAAGTAGTGTGTAAGCTTGGGGACTGATGACCTTAGCAGTTAAGTCCCATAAGATTTCACACACATTTGAACATTTTTAACTAAACTTGAAGACCAAGATATACAAATGAGGCGCAAGTGTTGAGTGGTGAACATGTGAACTATCCACAAGTTCATCGAGACACTGTTGGTCCGGATTGTCCCACTCCTCAGCAGCGATTCCGCGTGTATCCCTCAGAATGGTTGGTGGGTCACGTGATACCAGTGTAAAAGCATCATTTTAACAGGCACGGGACTCCAGTGCCAGTTTCCAGAATCGAATGAGTGTTTTCTGCCGGGTATGAGGAAGAGGATGGCGAGAGTGTGTCTACGGATGACCCCTTATGACAGAATACCAACATTTACTGATCAACAGCAATACATTGTTTGTGGGGCCTCTGGGCGAGGCTTGCGTCCACTCGTAATCTTCTTGGCGGCGTCGGAGTCGATAGGCTGACATTCACATATGCGTCTAAAGCTGCTCTGGCGTAACTCAAATATGCTGCCGGGACAGCAGCGCTCCTTGCAGGTACTTCTGCGACAACTGGAACCGCACGGCACGGGCCTGTTGTGATGACCTCCGCGTGGGTATGGCAGTGGGGCAGGTCAGTGCCCCGTCTCAGCGGTCATATCATGCGGCTGTTGTCTGGCGTCGGCGGGACAGTGACCCCTGCTCCTTCCCCAGTCACGGCCTTCCTAGTGGCAGCGTCCGAGGACGACGGCCACAGTGCATTGCCACAAAGCACCCCAAGCGATGACCTCCATGTCAGGCAGCAGTCTGTTGCCGGCGTCTGACGGCGCCGGTGTGACTCTGGTGCCTCGTTGGAGACGACTTGCATTATGACGGTGACTATTACGATGACTGTGATGTCAGTGACGACTCCGAATTGGTGCTAGTGCTGGGGCACACAGGCTGTGCGTCACTTCAACACCTCACGGCGCACATTGTTGACAAGCTGAAGCACTTTCCTTAAATATGGATTTCTGTCGCTGATATCTGCCGTTCTTCTTCCCCAGTAAGGTGGTGGAATATTGCGGTGTAGCTCGGCTTGTGTAATTTTCCCGGTTACCGCCATTCCTATCGACACCCTGGCGTGCGGCGAGGTGCTTGTTGTCACATCTTCTGATGTGCGGCTAGCTAGCTGTTGACACAGCGTTCTGCTTCAAGGTGCTGATTTCGGAACTCTACCAACCCAATTACATCATGGTATCGTAGCGCTGAACTGCGCAATCGAACCTGACGGACATATGACTTCCGGCTCCCAGTATTCCTTCACATTTTAACTAACTTAATCATTCCTATCTCTCGACCTTGTACATATGAGCCAGATTTCAGTATAATCAAAAATCGCTCTCAGCACTATGCGACTTAACTTCTGAGGTCATCAGTCGCCTAGAACTTAGAACTAATTAAACCTAACTAACCTAAGGACATCACACACATCCATGCCCGACACAGGATTCGAACCTGCGACCGTAGCGGCCGCTCGGCTCCAGACTGTAGCGCCTAGAACCGCACGGCCACTACGGCCGGCTCAGTATAATCACCAACGACTTAATGTACATGAAGGTGAATAAAACAACGTAAAGCAGGAATGTCTTGATAAAGATGAGTAAGTAGTAGAAGATTCAAACGCATAAAAAGAGAGCCAGGAAAATGAGGAGGAGAAATTTTTAATTAGAATAAATGAAGTTGAATCTGTCGAAGATTTATGCAAATTGTCAAAACAATTAGTAGGCCATTGGTCAGCTGTACAAAATTTAGAAGAACGGCATTAAACGTCTAAAATTTAGTGCTAAAAATAAATTAGATAGAAATAAGGGGAAAGTGAAAGGAATTCCAGAAAGGACTGATACATTTTCAACCACTGTTATTCAGTTGTCATTAAATATTGTATGTATTTCTGATTAGGAAGTACCTGACAAGGTCGGAGTTTCAAAACAGGTCAGAACACTGATGAAGCTTCTATGTTTCTCGATCTCGATGGGTTTGCCAAAACTGACACTACTTTAAGTGGTTGTGCTGAGAGCAGTGCTTTTGCAGTGACTTTGTTAAGTGATTTGAAGAATAATAATTTTCCAAGTGTCTTATATCATAATTTACTGAATGTACATTGTGCGATGCCTATTTGCGAATGAATTATTTTTGAAGTGCCCTACATCATGGTTTAACATTGTGAAATTCCAAGTGCTAACAGTTAAACCCAGTTGGAGAAATGTAAGGTATAAACGCAGCACTTTGTTCACTGAGGTGAAAAGAGGCGTCAGTTCTGTGAGATAGGTGTACTCTGATCCATTGGTAGTATGGTGTATGTAAAGTGTAAAGTTACTGTTGTTCTTGTGTTGTAATTTTCTACCTTGAAAATGAAGAAATTTTTATAATATTTGTACAATTTCTCCATACTTGTTAGCTGTTTATGGAAAAATGTGTGTGTGTGTGTATTAATTTTCCATTTTAGGATAGTCCTTGTGTTCGCAAATATCAGGGACAAAGTTATGAGTTTCTACTGGGTGTAAAGAAATGTTGCGTGACTTACCTGTTGACTCTGGTTTCTCGCGAAATTTGCAGCATCTGCATGGTGAAATTGGCAAATATTGTAATGGTGAGGCATGGTTTAGTGTTGTAGTTTTCACTAGATTTTAATTTGGTTTTTGATATATATCATAGAGGTAAGATGAATTATGAGATTTATTTTGACTTCAGGATGGTACAGTGTGACAAATCTTGTATTCCATGTGCTTTGCAAAAAGGACAAAGTAGTCTGTCTGCTTTCATGAATATTTACTGGTGATAGTCTCGGTTTACATGTGCTTTGCTGCTGTCATATTCGTCATACAAAGTAACAAGTTTGCTTTCTTGAATCTTAACGGTTGATGGTAGTTTACTCATTACGTCTGCTGAAGCTGTGTGGGATACGATAATCATTTGGAATTTAGAAAGGCCGTGTGGACGTACGTTAGCCACAGAAAATTGATTTTAATGGTGTAATATATTAATTCTTCGATTTGTTAATAAACTGATTTGTGTGATTCATACGACACAGCAATTTCTCTGGTTTTCAAATCGATGCCGTATTGATTCGATGATACAACTCACCTCTTCATCTAAAACTTCAGAAATAAGAATGAGTACTATAAACTTCATAGTTTGGCTAGGCCTCCCGTAGGGTGGATCTTCCGCCGGATGCAAGTCTTTCCATTTGACGCCACTTCGGCGACTTGCGAGTCAACGGGGTGAAATGATGAGGATTAGGACAAAACAACACCCAGTCCCTGAGCGGAGAATATCTCCGACCAAGCCGGGAATCGAATCAGGGTCCTTAGGATTGACATTCTGTCGCACTGACCACTTTTTTTTATTCCACAAAAAAGTAACAAAAATGGCTAGAATGAAATGACATAAATAAGACGACAGATAATGGCAGTAATAAATTACAGCATTCAAAGAATGAGGAATCATATTCAGTCAGCTACCGGGTACGCACAAGTTCATAGTGATCACTCATATTCGTGTTTAAGCGTGTAAAATTATTGGCCACCGGGAAAATAACCATCCTGGTCTGTCCAATATGATATGCTGTAATTTCACACAACATATGTTTCCTCCATTACCCTAAATACGATCCCTCACATTTTTCGACATCTTTTCAGTATCCTGCCATTAATGAAGCTTGGGCTTGTAAAACGGAAACATGACGCAGGTCATGCACTCTGTATACTGTTCTGTCTGAACAGGACGAAAGTGTTAAGCCCGCACTGGGCGCAGGGAGATAATTAGAAGCAAGGTGAGTGATGGTATTAGTCTATGTAACACAGTGTGTCAATTTAAATTTCTTCTCCAGTTGGGAATTTATATCATCAAGAGGAAAAGTATACATTAAAGCTGGCGTCTCGTCCCTTTTTCGACACGCAGTCGATGCGAACCATATATATTGAAAAACTATATATATTGAAAATGTATGGTGTACACGTATGACAGTTCCTAGGGTTTGTCTATAGCAACCTGAGTTCTTCAGCAGAAGAAAGACAAGGGAAACTTCTGTGATTCTTCAGTTTACGGGATATAGAGAGTTCTGCACTGTTAGGGAAGTTCAGTTTTTTAATAGGCTTCTGGCAAAACCCAGAACAGTAGCAATAAAGACCATATTCAGGATTATAAACTCAAAGGCATTTTTGTACCATACATTCAATTCGAACAAGAATCCTCTGGAGTGGCTATGAGCTATTATTTCTCTGTCGCTTTTAGATGTGTGTACGCCACAGGTTTCCCTTTTTTTCAAGGCTTTTTGACACGCATTCTGTAAATTACACAAGTATTGTCTTCTTCCTAGACGAGGAACATTGTCCCAGCTTCTTCCTGGAAACAAAAAAAGGAGTGTGACATTGTATTTTAAAGTCATTTAGTACCCACAGAACACTAAAACACATGAATAGCTTGGCGAAATGACATGAAGTAAATTAAACACCTGTAGCCATAAAGTTTTTGTTAGAAAAACTGTAGAACAGGTAATACGAGAATTTTGTCTGATCATAACCTGAAACGGATTTAGTGAAGCCCTTAAAGACATCTTCTTAGTGGTAAACTTAAAACTACTCACTATCAACATAACGTGTTACGGAAATGTGCTGCATTGTGCACAGTAACTTCTTCGTGCATCGGAAATGTTTAGGAAGTTGGAGAAATCTCTGGGTTGAGTTTTCTTGAATGTATGTGGGGAGACCTTATTTGGCAAATACATTATAAGTGGAGATAGATGGCTGATCGTTGATGGTAACACTAGTGTTCATAGTGCACTGTATGATTTTTATATTGTGCATCAAAAGTTTTCTGCGATTTCTTATTATTATGAGGTTTTAATTCAGTGGGACCAATCAGCACCTACTTCATGATCATTTTTTTTGCTCAGCTATCATGAAATATACAGGATGTAACACAGAAGTTCTGGCCAATCTTTCAGGAAACATTCGTCACACGTAGAGAAAGAAAATAAGCTACATTGAGATGGGTCCGGAAATTCCCTATTTCCGTGTTACAGCTCAGTTTCTACAAACTATTCAACACATTAATCGTTTATTTTCAAGCGAAGCCTCATCCACGAATAGCACATTTTTACTAATGTGAGGGTTGCCACACTGTTGAATAAACTGTGCAAAGAAATGTACCCGTGCGGGAATATCTGCTGCCGATAGTGGCGCGAGACGCTGTATACGCTACGGATGTTGCACGTTCTCATGAAGCGCTCTTCAGACAGCCATGCGGTCAACCATACTTATCGCGGCTAACGGTCTTACGCTGACACAACGAGTGTCGTCAACCACAAGAAGTTCCTCTTCCACTGAAGGCATCTTCGTCCTTCAAGGCATCTCCTACTTGACGGTAGTAGGCCTGAACTTACTATGCTCCCTAAGACGACGAACAATGGCGTGAACGTCTTCCTGCCATTGCACTGTCGTTCTGGAAATCTCCCCCGATACAAATATCAGGATCCAAGGACACTGTTATCTGCTAACCCGTACTGAGAATAGTCGTCTGTCAACTCAGGCCAGCCGCGGTGGCTGAGCGGTTCTAGGCCCTTCAGTCCGGAACCACGCGACTGCTACGGTCGCAGGTTCGAATCCTGCCTCGGGCATGGATGTGTGTGATGTCCTTAGGTTAGTTAGGTTCAAATAGTTCTAAGTTCTAGGTGACTGATGACCTCAGATGTTAAGTCGCATAGAGCTCAGAGCCATTTGAACCATTTGAACCATCACACACATCCATGCCCGTGGCAGGATTCGAACCTGCGACAGTAGCGGTCGCACGGTTCCGGACTGTAGATTTCAGGATACACAAACAGAGCAGTGCGAACTAAGCACTGTGTGTATTCTGTAATGAATATACCAGATATCAGTGACCTACAGTTTGTTTTAAAGAGATTTCACAATATTTGCGAACATAATTTAATCCTATTTATCGAGACCAAATGTCCACCTTAAGAGCTGTGGTAAATGTGCGGTTTTCGTGGTTCCCTATTGATATACCACTACAAGTGATACAATGCTTGATCGTTATTTGCCAAATGTGCCTCGGGTCGATGTAATTGAAACGCGGCAAAAAAGTAAGTTACACGTTTCCATTGCAATAGCGGCAATTGATTTACAACAATAAGGGGAAATCCTCCAACCGTTCCCGCGTATTCGTTAAAGTTTTAAATTCAAGCAATGAAGTGAGTCACATGCCAACATTATCTTCATTTCATTGCAACAGCAGCACAGGTGGCTAACGTAAGAATTACGCTCTACTGATAAATACCTATCGATCCCTAGCTGATGTTGAGTTCTGGCGCTTCTAAGCAAGACAGTGCTAGCCGCGGCAATAGGAAGGATGTTAAGCAGGGGGAAGCGCGGAACGAAAGACAGAGATAGAATTTGACTTTCTCTTCGTCGGGGAGTAAGCCGGGAGTTTTCTCGTGTCTGAGTCATGTGAGTATCCACGCACGATAACGCTAGGCACTGGGTGTAGTGTCTTGAAGTCACCGCCGAACGCAGCGTACGATGAAAGACAGAGAGTGAAAGAGTGGGAGGTGGGGGGGGGGGATGAACAGGGAACGGCTGGTGATTTTTCTGGCCTACTGGTCATGGCATGGAGGGCTGACGCCGTGATGTGCCGAAGCTGTGTTTTTTGTCCTGCTACTCAATCATCTGTGGCATTCGCCAGACTCCACCTAGATGTATATTTTCCTTCAGTGCCGTGAAGTTGTGTTTTATTTTACTGTGTCATGGATTAGAAATCTAGTGGGGACAAAACGTTGCTTTTGTTGGAAGTGTTAGCTGTAGTCTGCGCTCTGATTAACATGATCTAGAAAATCGTTTCAAGTGATGTTTACTGGATGTAAAAAGGAAGGGAGATTTCTTAATTATTACAATTTAAGCCATTTTTCTGGTTACTGGCTCATGCATATTTTCAGAAGTCATTCGGGAATCGTGTGTCTGCCTTCATGTATGATCTGATTATACTTCTCTGTCAGTTTTTGAAGCCCGCTGGTCATTAATACTCTATAGATTATATAGTCCACGGAGTGGCCGCACTGGTGGTTAGTGCCACCGGCAGCTTGAAAATGTTGACACCAGTTCAGTGAAACTGAGCACGCCCCGGTTTGAGCAGCATAACTCGTGTTTTGTGTTAGCTAGTCTGTGTAAAAGTTATTGGCAGTACACATGTCGCATGCAATTGTCTTGATTAGTGGTGTTATTGTTTTGAAAGTTCCATTTCAGCATATCTAGTTTAATTATACGGCTCAATTTCTAGGCTTCTATTATAGGTTCACTGCCATACAGCTTTTGTGAACGAATGCCAATAGTTCATTAGCACTGGTAGCCAGATTGTTTTACATGTGTGTTTGTATGCTTGCTAGGCACATTCTAGCGTTCTGATAAACATGTAGCGTAGTTTTATCTTTGGTGTGGATAGGGACTGTCATTACTGTGTTCTGATACGAGCATAGTTCCAGACGGTATTGGCGTCGGTCAGACAGTGTGATGCTGCTGCCAATGGTCATCACTGTGTGTGGTGTGGGGGCGGCGGTGGGGGGGGGGGGGGGACGCACGTGAGGACGCGAATGTCTCATATGTCACCCTATCGACACACTACTGTGTCGGCCCCGGGTACTGGCCGCGATGAGGATGATCCGTCTCCTGTGGTCCAGTAGGAGGACCAAAGTCTGGCAGGCAATGGAAGACTTCCTGGGAGGCCGAGCTCAATGCCTCTCCGATTTGTCTCCTGAACGGGTTTCGGGCACTTATTATGTCTCTCGCCCTGTTTGAAGTGATTAATTCTGCAATGAAACGAAGTATATGCTCATGTACAAAAGTATACAAAACTTGTATTGCAGTTATTTGGTCCACAGATATAATTTTGTAAATAAAGTTTCATTGGCTTACCACCTACGATCTCAGTATCCAAGCAAACCTGCTCCATGCTCAAACTTCTGCTAGTGTATCACTGCACGTTCTAATTAAACGTAACCCTGAAAAGAATTTTAAGCAGTCCATGTAAAGAAAGGTTTCATGTAATCCTGGTATGTTCTGTATCTGTTTGTTTCACTTCAGTAATATTACTATGAGGAAGAGCAGAAAATAAACTTTAACAAGGATTTACAGCGTTTCTGGATCCACATCCGTAAAACACATTTTATTTCTTGCATCTTTGAGCAATGTACTAGATAGCCGAAATGTCACAGCAAAATTCAAAAGATCACTGCCCTAAGAGCTGGTATAATGTTACGCCATTATGGATAGGTATTTCAGTGGAAAATCTTTAGTTTACTGAACAGTTGTCTTGGAGTTTTAGTGACTGAAACAATGTGGATGGCTACAGAAGAACAATTAATTGTGAACTGCATTGTCACGCGAATCATGCTGTAACTCAATTGAAAAGAGAGGCCAGCAGTGAATTGCTGTTTAGTTTTTGTAACATGGCTATTAGACATTTGCCTGTGAGTTCGAAATTTTTCAGATCTCATCATTTTAAAACGCAACGGTTGGAAAGTGTGATCATTGACCCACGGGTGAGTATAAAAACAGATGTCACCGGAAACGGAATTACAGAAACACGACTCTGAAACCGCAGTTCCGGACCCAGTTACTAAAATGAAAAGTTGACAAGATTTCATGCTGCGTGGCTTGCGCCGCAGTTTTGAATAAAAAAATATAGATTGTACATTGTTAAAAAATTAAGTATTAGTAATTTTTTCATATATTGGGAAACATTGTTCGCATCTACGAATACGAGGTGCTGCTGACATACATCAATGAACTCAAATCCTGCAGACATGGAATACAAGAGTGACTGTGGCCCAGGAGCATTAAGTGTAAATTGTGATACTGACAGAGAATTCTAACTTGTCTGAGACAAAGAAAAAATGGCACGATATTTTATTACAGAGACTATGAGATAGCCAATCAACACTGCGGGTGACTGTGGTATTTGAAAGTGGTGTTTTTCAAAAGAAGCAAATGCGTTCGGCAATAATTTAATTGTCGTGAACTTTAAACATAGAGATACAGAGGCCAATGACGAGCCTATTCTTGAATCTACCTGTGTCCCGGCTTTATGTGGACATTATTAGTTGCAGGAACTTGAAAACAACTATGGAATACGTGGTTCGGGCATTTGGCGGAAGGAACGCACGGAAGTAACGTTCGGCAATGGGTATCAACCGATCTAAAAGAAATTTATTGCCGTAGAAAGAAAAAAAATCTCCTCCAAAGGTACTCGTGAAGTAACCGCGTACATAAATTTCATAAAACGGTTTTTGACTTTATAAGTGGAGATTCGTTTAAAGGCACTAAACTTTTCTATTAAACTCGACATTTTTCTTATTATGACGATCTCTGTGTGATGTTTTTCAGATGAAAGACATGCAGTGTTACTCTTTTCGAAAGGACAACAACCGATCACTACTCAATAGCTAAAGAGCCGAAACTGCAATAGTGTATCGAGAAAGAATGAAATAACAGTCACATATCGAACACCAGCAGAAGTGTCAAAGTTTCAAAACCTCTTTTGAAAAACTCACAAACGCTTTCAACTCCAACCGCTTAAAAAAAATCAGCCAATGGATGCGATTCGTTCTAAACTAAATACATTAGCAGTAACATAGAACACTACGCACATGCACATGCTAGCCGTAGATATTTTAGCGATTTTAAAGACTTATTTAAAATTTGGTAACTTTCATATGCCAAATTGTTTTAGGACTCTGATACCTGTCACTTAAAGATTAAATACATCTCTGATCGTATCACTTTATACGGTACCTGGGAAGGGTTCTGTAGTGTATAGCCGCCCGGGGAGGCCGAGCGGTTCTAGGCGCTTCAGTCTGGAACCGCATGACCGCTACGGTCGCGGGTTCGAATCCTGCCTCGGGCATGGATGTGTGTGATGTCCTTAGGTTAGTTAGGTTTAAGTAGTTCTAAGTTCTAGGGGACTTATGACCTCAGATGTTAAGTCCCATAGTGCTCAGAGCCATTTGAACCATTTTGTAGTGTAAAAACAAATGCGTGCGTTGAGTGACGTGATGCGCAGTTAAGGAATATATAAGACAATAAAACAATTTGCTGATATTACAAAGTTAAAAAATACTTCCCAAATCCTTTTGACTGTTTGTACAGTTTTCCAAATTCTTCTTGATTTACGTGACGTGCAGTTACAGAATATAAAAGTCATTATTAAATCGACGTTTATTGATGTTACAGCGCTAAAAAATTCTTCCAGGATCTTTTGAAAATGTTTGAACGGTTTTCTCTCAGGTTTTCCGTTGTCTGACTCGATCAACAGTGGTCGTAAGTGATCAATTAAACAGTTTGCACCTGAAGGTGGACTCTCAGGGTCTAAAATGCGTTGCATATATTAATTAAATTGGAACTGTTTCGTGTCTGAAGACGTTATGATCCATACTCCCAGTGTAATTGATGTTAAATATGAAAAATTTTATCATAAACAGCGTGTACCGGGCATGGACTAAATGATTTTGAACTAAGGGCTCATCTCTATCAGCCAACAGCTTAGCAATATACGTTTTTATAAAGGCGGCCGTCAGTTTAAAAGGGGACCGTGAGCGTAAGCTGCAATGCAGTGCGAGTAGTTTATGTTAATAAAGTACTGAACATACATCTCTGTCTATCGACTCTCGAAGTACAGTCTTCAGGCCTCATGACCGCTTGTGTAGTTGGAGTCCTGCAAGTGTGGGTTGGATTGTGGTGCACCGTTCATCAATGTAGCTGTGAAAAGAGCTCGGTGTGGTTCTGGCTGTATGAAACTGAGTATCATCATCATCATCATCAGCCAATTCAATCATTAAATGTTGTGGCCTCTTCGAGTCGTGGATTCAGGTAGGCTTTCAGCAGTCTTCTCCAAGTGGGACGGTCTTGGGCAGTTCCCTGCCAGGTGTTACCAGCGATCTTCTTGATGTCTTTGTCCCATCTGTCTGGTGGTCTTCCTCTAGGCCTCCAGTGCTCTCTCGGACTCCAGTACTAGCTTCGTCCGTCTGTTGTCTTTTCTTCTTGCGACGTTTCCAGCCTACTGCCATTTCAGGTAACCTACTGTCTCTAAGATGTCGTTAACCTTCGTCACAGACTGGATGTCATCTGCCCTTTTCTCATCCTTTCTTATATAGCATATCATTGATCTCTCCATGGCTCTCGGTGCTGTCCTAAGTTTCCCTTTTGTAAATGAGTTCAGTGTCCATGTCTCGCAGCCATGCGTCATCACAGGAAGATTGCATTGAGTATATCAACTAGGAATCACATGAGTGTCCAAGGACGTAGCCGTGGAAAGAATTAGGTAAGGGTCTGACAGTATAGAGCTGAGTAAATCGGCCAGGAATGAGATATACCAAATTAAGAGGTCTAGAGAAAGATTAAAAAAATAAAAAGTTCAGTATCACATGAAAGAAGATTTATTCACGGTGATTAAATCAACAAAGGTGGAGCAGTCCGATAGGACTGTCGTTCATCCTAAGATGGCGGCCCTGTAGGCAGCAGTGTATGGGGCGACGTAGGCAGCAGAGTATGGGGCGGCGTAAGCCACTGGAGCTGCGGCAGCGGTGTAGGCGACGGGGGCGGCGACTGCGTGGGCGGTGTAGGCGACGGGGGCGGCGGCCACGTAGCTGGCCAGCAGGCCGGGGGCCGGCTTGGGTCCGGGGGCGGCCAGGCAGGCGGCCACCACGGCCAGGACGACGATCACCTGCGATTAACGGCACACAATATTCAGTATTGGGTAGTCAAAAAATGGTACAAATAGCTCTGAGCACTATGGGACTTAACATCTGAGGTCATCAGTCCCATAGAACTTAAAATTACTTAAACCTAACTAACCTAAGGACATCACATTCATCCATGCCCGAGGCAACATTCGAACCTGCGACCGTAGCGGTCACACGATTCCAGTCTGAAGTGCCTAGAACCGCACGGCCACACCGGCCGGCTACTGGGTAGTCAAAGTGAACTCATTACGTCTTAAATTGGGTAGAAGTATCCAATTAAACGGTAATCAATTCGGCTTGGAATCTCATTGACTGGAATAGAATTGTCTTTAGTGATGGGTTCCGCTTCGAACTGATGTGTCTGGAGAAGCCACGATAGGGGTGGGATACCATACCGCCCGCCTACCAGGAGTGATGGTCTGGGTGCCATCTCTTTTCATGGTAGAAACTCTTTGGCTGACATCCACGTAACCCTCACAGAACAGCGTTATGCCAAAGATATTAATTGTCGCGTTTTGTTAGTCCTTACGGCCAGCTATCCCGGGCTTACATTACAGCGAGATAATGCCCGCCTGCCCAAGACGGGAGTTGCTACAGCTTGTCTCTGTGGATGCCAAACCTCGCCTTGGCCAGAAAGGTCGCCAGATCTCCTTCGAGTTGAGAACTTTAGCAGTATTATGGGCAAGGCCTACCAACCATCTCGGAACTTTGACAATCTAACACCATGGTGGGACAGAATTTGCAAGGATGTCGCTCTGGAGGACATCCAACAACGCATCAATCGATTGCAATCCCAATAACTGCCTGCGTAAGGAGCAGAGCTGAAGAAACTCCTAATTCACTCGATATGTTTTTTTCTGCTTCTTGTATAAATTTTCGATTTTTTCCTGAAATCGTAATCATTTGTTTGGCTTTACATGTAAATCATATCTAGAGATTTCAGTTCCATTCGAATAATTCCTATATGGTGCATCGTGTCATTGTCTTTCAATGTATTTTCAGTGTATTTACCGAAAATGCCTTTTGAATAAGTGGAGTTACTAAAGAATAACCTAAAGAAACATAAATTTTGTTTAAACGTAAATATTCTCAAAATGGTACATTGTGTAACGAAAGAATTTTTAAAATCAGAAGAAAAGTAACAGAATCTTAAATGTACGCGTGACAGAAAATTAATAAATAGGACGCTTTTCATATCAGGAAATAGAGATATTTGCCCTGGGAATAAATTTACGAGCTGTCATTTTCACTAAAAGAAGTGGATTGCAATGGCTATGTACGCGTTTTTGACGTCCATACGGATGATTCGTAACTGAAAATAAAAAGAGAGGAATGCTATGGAATATTCCGGATAACTGCAAATAAGCGTTTTTGTTGCCGAATACATGACGAAAAAGAAAATGACTGCGTTAAAATATACACATCCACTTCGTTCGTAATGTTCATAGCTGTGGCCATTATTTGTGGGTCTAAATTATAATAAATTACAGCGCAGCGCCGCGTACTTATCCTGTTTCCTCTTAAAACCAGTCTACTGTGCATAATTACCTGTGATTAATTCTAGCAACTAACAGCTGCTGCCTAGGCTATCAGTACGTGTTATGTTGCCAGTCGGACAGCAAGAAACCGTAAAAATGTACGGTATAGCCCCCTAAAATATTCACATAACAGTGTTCCACAAAGAAATTCACAGTAACGCTTTTCCAGAAAATATAAAATAAAACATTGGCCACTAAAATCAATTTTTTGCACATTTTGATTTACAACGCGTTATTCTAAATAATTTCGTAATATCTTATCTGCAGTTGAAAAGTTAAAACGTGCTGTGAACGTTTCTCTTTCCAAGATCCCGCATTTGTCCCCGACATACAACTGGTAGAAATAGGGAGTAACAGCTGTTCTTCTCCTAAAATATATTAATTACTCGATGAGTTTCGACGCTATATTATTGGCATCTGTAGGGCCCTATGCAAACGGAATGCACTATCACACGTACCATGTATATTAACTGGTCCCATGGATTTCTCTTTACACGGTGTGTGCACTGTAGCTATCCAAAAAAAAAAAAAAAAAAAAAACTGCGACAGTTATTGTTAGATGACTGGAGAGCACACATCGTGTAAATAGAAATCCATGATACCAATGAATGTACACCGTACCTCTCCCAATGCACCGATGGTTTGTTGTCACTGTTCAGTTTGCATACGGGCCTGAGGATACCACTAATACTTGTCAAGTAATTAGTGTATTTTGTAAAAAGAACGGCTATTCTTACTCCTCATTTCTACAAGTTTATGACCAGCCGCCGTGTCACGTCCATTTTAATAAGGGCCATGTATGTAAAAATTATGATTGGCATATCTCTGGAGTAACTCTTTTTGTCTAGTCCAGGGCCATGATTACTTACAATCAGCATAGTATGGAACATCCTATATAATTGCGTAGGGTTGTGGTTTAAGAAGGCCATTGTAGCTATGGCCAAATCATCGTCATCGCTGATACGCATATACAGTATAACACCGCACCACATCCTGAAAACTTCCATGATAAGGTACATTCATTCAGCTATGTTGTTAGTCCGAGCTTCCTCTCTACTGTGCGATACAGTACCTCCTTCGCTTGTGAAAACAATCACTCGCTGAAAATACTGATGACCCGTACTTGACGATTCACCGAACTTTTCTCCGTACACTTCTCTCTACAGACAATAAACTGTTAGCGGTTAAAACTGTAAGGGATGAGTTATTTGACCGACCGTAGGGTATCATACACTCAAGTCACATTCGGTGAGTCTGAAAATGTTACTGTGTGCAGCTAGACAATGTCCGTGCGAGATGCGACGCAACGACTCTGCACCAGGTAATGTCAGCATTGCGAAAACAGTTCTGTCATCCCAGGAAGTCTCAGCAGGAAAACGAGCGCAGAGAGTCGCCTGTCCATCGACGATACTGGGTGAGGAAGTGGCAGCACTCGGTCTTTTAGACGACTTCCGTTTTTGCGCACAGTATGATAATGGACGTATCCGTGTGTGGAGGGTCAGAGAATCACCATCATTGAGAGGAAGCATTCATCACCGTCAAACGTTCCCAGCACATGGCGTGGTGGTTGGGGTGCCACTGGGATAACAACTCGACAACCCCTGTTTCGAATAGCCGATGATCCGTGTAGCAGCCGATACGGTGGCTGTGCCCTGCACTGAAGCCATCCTTCAAGTTATCTTTCAACAAGATAACGAAAGAGAGCATGTGTTCAGTACTGTTCAGACAACAGGAGATCTTTCGATTGTTAGCCATGGCTAGCAAGTTTTCCAGACCCCTAACACAAAGGAAACTCGCCAACCACTACGACTGATGGGGTCTGGCATACGGTTGCACCTGGACGAAATGATGTACCAGTACCTGTCATCCAGAACCATTTCAGATACATTTCCAGCCAGACTGAAGGCGTCATGCGTATTAATGTTGGCGGCTCTGTGTACTGAATTTCGCACACTGCCAAATTTCGTACAAATTAACTCGTATATAAATCCTAGAAATTATAGCACAATATCTAAAAGTGTGTTATTCTTGCAGTTTTTCGTGGAGTTACAGTAAAAATTGCCAGTAGTGTACATATTTGGATTTGGAATTTAATAAGATATTTCAATTTTAAGTGAAAAATTATAAACGCTAAAGCTTATAACATTACAGGCTACACATTTTATTTAGTTAGACTGACTGACAGGCAGATGATGACACCACGGAACTACCTTGGGCCATTCACAAAGCACCACCGATACTACAGCACGGAAAATAGAAAAGTCACTCTCTACATGTGTGATAACAGCGGTTCACCACTCATCTCAAAGCCACGATGTAGGAAAATTATATTAACGTCGTTTTGTGTGACATGGATCACATGTCACATAAGGGGACATAGTTCCTTAATAATCACTTACCCCATTCGGTGGGATACTGTGTAGCGTTTATGAATTTGTTCCCGGCCACTATGCACATGAGGAGTGTAACTGCATCGCTATAAACAACCTGGCATTTCCAAGCTGTTAACATCAGCATCGCGTTTAGGGCAACGAAGGCGTGAAGTGGAGGAAAGTGAGATTACGACAGTCTCCAGTAGACTATGACGTCACTAGAGTCGGAGCCCGAGTTCACAGTGGTTCGTCTTTGGCCAGAAATGACATTGACTGTTGTAGAATTGTCTTCAGTGAAAAGTTCTGCTACTAACTGAGCCTCGATGAACAGAGAAACGTGCCTGGAGACTACTCGGACAGCGGGGCGTACCAACCTGACTGCCACCCGCCATACGGCCCGAGAACCAGGACATGGTATGTGGTGCCATTTCAATTCATAGCCGAATCCCTGCATCCTTACAGCTGATTGGGAGGGCGAAGATAATCTGCGTCCCGTTTTGTTGTCCTTCATACCAATCCACCGCGAGCTTACATTTCAGTGAGATCGTGCCCGTCCGCACACCGCGAGCGTTTCAATAACTTGTCTGCGTGCTTGGAAAACCCTACGTTCGTCAGCAAGGTCGCCGGATCTCTCACAAATTGAGAAATCTGGAGCCTTATGGGCAGGGCCCTCCAACCATCTCGGGATTCTGATGATCTAATGCGCAAATTGTACAGAATCTGGCACTATATGCTTCAGGAGATCCAACTCTATCAATCAGTGCAAGCCGAATAGCTGTCTCCATAACGGGCAGACGTGGATCAACACGTTATTGCCTTGCACAGTTGGTAAAGCTTTTCCTCACGAATAGTCCGTCCATTTTTTTTTTTAAATTGAACTTTAAATGTACATCACATCTCCAAATTTCCGGTCCAGTTGGATTATATCTTCGTAAAGCTTTTTTTTGTCTTATAGTGGACATCTGACTTATTCGGTATTTGTATAATCTACAACGCAGACTAAAAATATTAAACACCTCCCCTTTTAGCTGAGAAGCCCGCACATTCGAGAACCCATACCCTGTAGAATACATATCAAACGCGTTTCCCTAAAGGCTTCAATTTCAGAGTCCTGAGATAGGCGTTGGTAGAAGACACCACGGATATGTTGTTCCTACGAACTCAATGACAAGCGAACGGCGTCGCCACTCACCTGCTTGTACATGTTGCTGTCTTGTTGGCTACTGGTAACCTGTGGCTACAGCCCGTTGTCTCGCGCTTATATACCACTCGTGTAGGCCCGGCACGCATCCAAGTCACGTCTTGTGGCGCTGAATGGCCGAGTCGAAGGCAGCGTGTCTTGGCCAAGCGACGGGCGGCCAATGAAAGAACTCGCCATAATAGATTCATGGGATTGGCATCTAATATTTCATGTGTGTGACGAACAGCATGCTAAATAGTTTAGCTAATTATGACAGAGTCAGTTTCGTTAGAACCATTTTAGTTGTTTCTGTGTGTTCGTGTTCATAAAAATATCGAAAAAAATAAGGTGTTTTGAAATACACATTGCACAACACAACACTTTACGAACTTACAGTCTATTGCTAGCGAGCAAAAATGTTCCATGCTTGTTGGACATTCAAATCAGGTGTCGTATTACTCTTATATCGTGTCACACAAGCTTGATTCTTAAGTGTTAAGGGGAGTTTGAACGCCATATCCGGGCAATGTAAAATTTAGTGAACTGACTTCCCAGTATTTTGGGAACCACTGTAACCATTAACATGCAACTTTTACAGGACATTAAACTGTATGTTCTGATTCTACTGAACTACAAAGACTCACGACATGCATGTTATTACTCTCTGAAAATTTTAATGCTCTACTCGAAGTAGTTTCTGAGATTTAGAGAAAAATTTTACAGTAAATGTAAATATTCAGCAACTTCTTCTATTGTTTCAAAAGACTGTAAATCACTTAATACATGCTTAATATTTTTTATTTTTACTCACTCAGAAGAGCCCTGTACCAGACTATATATCATCCTCTTGACCTTTTTCCATTTTCTTTTTCTTCTTTCTGAACTGTGCTGACAAGTCTGCTGTATCAGTGCGAACCCTGTCCATCCATTCAAGTTCTCTGACGAATTCACCAGGATTAATTCCCATTTGCTGTGGCACTTTCACTCTATCAGTGTTGCCATCATTAAAAGTAATGGCACCATCAATGATCCCCACTTTACTGTCTTCATTCCAACAAAAACAAGCAGACACGTTTTCTGTAATTCAGGATTTGCCTGGTTTCTGTAAACTGGTTTTATGATACCCATGACTGCTGCTGGGATGGAATGTTTATGGCTGTATAAACTGTTTGAGTACTGGGCATTGTGGTAATTGCACCATGAATCAGGTCCAGAAGGGCAAAGGTGGTGTACTGGTTTTTCATCAGTTGACAGCCTGTGGAAGAAGGTAGCCCATACTGCCTGCTCCATTTTCAACAAATCCTCATCATTACTAGCCTTGGCGTCATTCCTTACTTTTTAGAGATTTATCAATCTATTCGTCACTTTTCATCCGAGAAACCTTAGGACTTCGACATACAACGCGACTTTATACTCCGAAACTATACGGTACCGTTTTTAACAGTGCTACCAATAGAAACACATTTAATCTTTATAGCACAGCAATCCACAGTCTCCTACATAAAAAATTACCGATTTTATATCTTGAATCAACGCATGTAATTATTTTAACATTTCGCAACGGTGTAGATTATATTTCAAATAATAAAATAAAATACTTCCCATGTGAGTTTCTAATGATATATGAATCAATTTATTCAGAAAATTGCAAGTTATATTGTGGTGTCACCGCCAGACACCACACTTGCTAGATGGTAGCCATGGACTTAGCAGAAGGCTATTCTAACTGTCTCTCGGCAAATGAGAGGAAGGCTTCGTCCGTCTGTCGCTAGCAATGTCGTCGTACAACTGGGGCGAGTGCTTGTTCGTATCACGAGACCTGCCTTGTGGTGGCACTAGGTCTGCGATCACACAGTGGCGACACGCGGGTCCGACATGTACTAACTGGACCGCGGCCGATTTAATCTACCACCTAGCAAGTGTGGTGTCTGGCGGTAACACCACATATATATTGAGATAAAAATCCGAAAATGTGAAAAACCAGTTTACCGCTCTTACTCCCCTTAACTTACGCAAGCTTACCTTCTCCGAATCAATATTATGATGGTGGTTAAAGTACTGTGAAACGTCAAAATATATGAAATAGTTACAGCCGGAAAGAGACTTCGCCATAATTATTTGAGTGTTGAACATATGGTTCCTATGATCTATATTTACTTCATGTCTTACCGCATAATAATAGTGGCAAAGCTACATCACTATACACAAAAAAAATCTACTCGCATGAATTCGACGAAACACACCCATGACAGGTTCATTGTGCAGTTGTTGTGACATTTTCTAACAAGAAACTATTATAAAGTGCTTACTAAACTATCGCGTCAAGTATTCCGTTAGGAGAAGGAGATTAGTGTTTAACGTCCCGTCGACAACGAGGTCAATAGAGACAGAACACAAGCTCGGATTAGCAAAGGATGGAGAAGGAAAGCGACCGTGCCCTTTCAAAAGAAGGATCCCGCCATTTGCATTAAGCGATTTAGGAAGATCACGGAAAACCTAAATCGGGATGACCGTACACGGGCGAGAGCCGCAGTCCTTCCGAACGTGACTCCATCGTGCTCACCATTGCGCTACCCTGCTCGGTAAAATATTAGATACTATAGAACATACCTCACATCTTCGCCTTAATTAATTACTTTTGAATTCATCATGTGCGGCAGTGACAGAGAATCTTCCAATACGTGTAATATGCGGCAGATGTATTGGAACAAAGGGAAAGAAATAATAAAACAAGGAATTAAGGAATACGTAAAAGGTAATAAGTTTTATGAACAATGGCCTCAGGAATTATTACTCTGCTTCATCAGTATACAGGGGAAGGTGTATGAAATATAAGAGTGAAAAACGTTAGAAACTTTGTCCTCAGTTTTCTGATGCAAAACTCTGTGACAATGGATGTAAAAGCTGTTTTGATAATGCCTTTAAAGTTCTTGCAGAAGTTCTTACACAAAGCTTAGAAGGGAAAAAGAAAAAAATGTACCGTGATGAGTGAAGACGAGTCCGCGCCTCTGGTAGCGCCGGCTGTACTATCGAACAGTTTGTTTTGAAAACCAGCGAAATAACAAAGGAACACGTGTCTAATTAGGAGATATCGAAGTTTTTTATATGGTAAACAGCCATATCTTTTAATCTTAGTAAAGAAAGGAGTCTGATCCAGTACAGAGTTTTGTACATGTGAGTTCAAATGTTTTTCATAAATACGTGCGTATTATGTCTTACGTCTGGAGAAGTTTTGAGGAAACATAGTGATACACTGACAAATAGAAAAATGAGAAGAAACCGTAAGTCGCCAACTGCTTTCAACATCCAACACACGGCGTAACAAGAAAAGAAATTATTAATTTTTGAACGAGTCTCTCAGAATATGCCTAACGCGGCGATTAGACAATTTTTGTAAGCAGATGGCTTGCTGCCTGGTGAAACGAAACTTTTATTTCATTATACATTCGTGACCAGTATTAATTATATCGAGAATACAACATAAAATTACTTATAATGAAACAGAGATAATATTGGATAGAGGGTCCGAAACGAAAATGACAATTTTAATAGTTCCCAAAACGAAAGAAACGGTTCTTTAGGTCTGAAGTTAACAGTGTGAATATTTATAGGTAACATTGAAACTATAAAACAAGTAAATGATTCAACATCTGTATGCGAGACATTGAAAAAAGTCCTTTATTAACCCAGAACTCTGTAAGGTGCGCCGAGATCATTAATTTCCTCCAGCTTCAAACTCACAAATACAATCTTATATGGCTGCTCCTCAGACTTAATATCACGCTTAAGCTGAATCTTGTAGACATCACTTTCTGCTACTTGTCATCCAATATTTGATATAGGCATCTTTCAGGCACTCCCATTGATTATAGTATTATTTCCTGCTCCCGCATGTTGTCTACTTTCACCAACACGCCCTCTCTTTGACAATGACATCGGTTACGCGTATCGCTTTTAATCCAGCGAAACTACTTCGCCGGTCGCGGTGGCCGAGCGGTCCTAGGCGCTTCAGTCCGGAACCGCGCCACTGCTACGGTCGCAGGTTCGAATCCTGCTTCAGGCATGGGTGTGTGTGATGCCCTTAGGATAGTTAGGTTTAAGTAGTTCTAAGTTCTAGGGGACTGATGACCTAAGATGTTAAGTCGCATAGTTCTCAGAACCATTTTCTTAAAACTACTTTTTCGGCCAATCTACAATAAATTCGTCTGGATAACGTCTCACATAGCTCCTCTGGTTTCCCTCACAACGCGTAAGTGAAATAGCGTTGAAGAGTACAGTCGTCTGAACATCGCCAATAATATGTAAAATTAGAATCGAAGATTCGGGAACAGCTGCTATTAAACCGAAACGAATCACGACAAGACTAGTCTGAAAACAGTATGTATTTAACCAAACAAAACCAAATTGCAATTTTTCTGGCAGTATAGCAATCAGGATAGCTCTTTAGCGTAAACTGCAGATCACAATAGAGACATTCACATAAAACAGTTAAATTTAATACTGAAACAACATGAAAAAATGTAATGCCCAAATAATGTGTGAAAGTGGTTTAATTTTGCTGCCGTTTATTGAAAAATAATTGCTTACCTAACGTAAAAGTGAAATCAGGTAATTGAATAAACCAATATTTTATTAAAATTCTGTACACTGTAATGACTATCAGTCGTTGATCCCAATTTCACAAAAATTACAAAACGACTTAAGACACATAATTTAGTTTGGAATATTACGTGTGCCTTTGGTCCAAGGTGCAAGTAATATTCCAAACTAAATTATCAATCCTAAATCGTTTTGTAATTTTTGTGAAATTGGGATCAACGACTGATCATCATTACAGTATACCGTCTTAGCACCAAATTTCAATCAACAAAGGACGTCGACACATTACACTCAAATGCTTGTTTCCCAAGTTGCTGGATGCCAGAGAGATGGAGTACCTCATACAAACGAAACAGAGTTAGTGCTGACTTAAACATGTCTTTGGTCAGACAGAAGTATTTAATGATAGTTGTTTAATTGTAGCATTTAATAATATTTGTATAATCGCAGCACACGCTATACCCAAACAATCATTTGGGAAATAGAACTGGAGGTCTAATCGGTAGCGCCTATGACAAACTTGCCATTTATTGTTGCATTCACGATGACGAGCAAAACAAAGTAATCGAAATAAATTACAAACATTAACAGCTGGCAGTCAGTTTACTGATGGGTCAAACTTACATGCAGATTTGACGACGTTTCGTACTTTTGCTATCTCGTTATAAATAAGGATAAGGTGGAAGATCACAATAAAATTGATGAAATTAGTGTTTCTAGGATCTTCCACTTACCGCTTTAATTTCCGATTTCCTCTAGAGCAGTTGTTCCTGATCATATTCAGACTATTACCACAGCAGCACAGTAACACACAGTACCCTCAAACAACCGCTCTCTCCCCCCCCCCCCCCCCCCCACCGCCCTCCCACAGCTACTAACCCCGTCTACATTAATGGCTATCTTAACTTTAGAAAGCAAAAGAAGTTTAGATGCAGTTTTTACCAATTCAACCGGCCAATTTACTTTTATATTACCGTCATCCTGGGAGATTTTGGTTTACAACTGTGTCACTTACCTTGAAATTTACAAAAAAAAAAAAAAAAAAAATGGTTCAAATGGCTCCGAGCACCACGGGACGTAACTTCTGAGGTCATCAGTCCCATAGAACTTAGAACTACTTAAACCTAACTAACCTAAGGACAGGACATCACACACATCCATGCCCGAGGCGGGATTCGAACCTGCGACCGTAGCGGTCGCGCTGAGGCGTAGCGCCGTATAACGATCCTGCCTTGGAGGCGGTTAAGTGGGAGATGTGTCTCAGAGCTGGATAATGACAGATGGTGACGCGAGACTGGACGCACACGTAGTTTATGTATCGGCCGATAGAGGACAATGTTGGATAGGGGGGCTGTGATGTTAGATTCGATGGTGCCCACTAGGGTGCACTAAAGTAATAGAAGGTTTTTCATAAACTGTTCTAGTATTTTCATAAAGTGTTATTATTTCTGTTTGTGTATGTAAAATGTTATAAATGTGTTTTAGCAGTAAGAATGATGCGTGAGTGTGGTTTAAGGTTAATATGAAGATAATTGTTTAACGAGTTATGTAGTAGGATATAGTGTGGGAACAATTCGAAGAAGTATGGATGTGGACAAACGGGATTTTTGTTGAATAGATTTGTAAAGTAAGTTTATGGTAAAAATAAAGTGCCCGCATCTCGTGGTCGTGCGGTAGCGTTCTCGCTTCCCACGCCCGGGTTCCCGGGTTCGATTCCCGGCGGTGTCAGGGATTTTCTCTGCGTCGTGACGGCTGGGTGTTGTGTGCTGTCCTTAGGTTAGTTAGGTTTAAGTAGTTCTAAGTTCTAGGGGACTGATGACCATAGATGTTAAGTCCCATAGTGCTCAGAGCCATTTGAACCATTTGAAAAATAAAGTTAATTCAGGTATAAATAGCAATAGAAAATAACTTTATACATAAGCAAAACTTCAGCATAATAGATAATTACGTCGGTAAAAAGTGCAGGCGTTAGGTTTACTATTTTGCGATTGGTTATTGTTGAAAAGCGCGGAATGAGGCGGGAGAATGTCGTTTTGCTATTGGCTGTTAAGTAAACTGACCAATGGTAAAGCGATATTTTTCGCGCGCCTTTCTCTGCTGGTAGAGAAAGAGTATTCTAGAGAGGAGTCGAAGCCCAGCCATGAAACAGATCTAAGGTGTGTAGTAGTAGTTCCGATGGAAACGATACGTTGCCGGATCTAGCAGTGTTTCATACATCAAAAGTGTTGGAAAGTGACGGCATAGTTATTTCGATGTGTGTGTAGAAATTTCGGAATATTTAAGTGAATTTTGTGACGAGAAAAGACATATATTCCACGTGGCCTATTTAGCAGGTCGGTGGCAAAAAAATGTGACTGCATTTGGTACCAATAGACTTAATATTTGGCGAGCATTCTCAATCAAAAACAATCAGTATTTTTGTAGCTATTAAGTTTTCGGGAAATGCAACACCATGAGTGAAAGGGATTATGAGTGACTGTGTTAAGATCACCACGGGCTTGGCTGTGATATTTGTTTACCTAAGTTTCAGAATATATTAGTTGACAACAAAATTTCCAACCTTTCATTTAGTGAAAAAACTTTCTTCCGAAACGTAGATTAGTGACTTTGATTGCAGCCTGGTTCACGTCGAAGTACAGTAGGTTTCACTCTTCTTTACTACTGATGATCTGCTGAGACAATGTTCACAGGTAGGTGCAGGTCCGTCGTAAAGGGACGGAAAGGACCACACCGCCGCAGCGCAGTTCCAGAACCGCTCGGCCATTGAAATTTACTTCTGCATAGTGTCATAGTTTTGTTGGTCCGGAATACGAATGTGTTGTCATTCCATGATTACGACTTGCGATTATTTTCTACAATGCATATTCACTGCTTTTTTACACTCTGCACGATCTGAAGATGAGTGTAGAAAGCAACCCGAACCAGTTATCGTACTTCAATTGTATGATGAAAATTGATGTTCATTTAGTGAAAATTTGTAATACTAAAAAATTTCTGTGTAGATAAGAATTTTGCGGACATTTTTGTTTTAAATAACAAAAGGTTAATGATACTTTGTTTTCGTAGATGTTCTGTTAACACACGAGCTTATGAACCAATGACACAGTTGTACTGCGTATTTCTAGCAAGCATTGTCATAGAATAATGAAGCGATTCTCAATTCATCGTGAAGGATACATAGAACTCCTTCTCGGAACCAAAAACTAACTACACACAATTACGAAATGTGCCTCTCCTGACTACTCTTCGCCCTAGTAATACTGGCATGACCGACATCTGGCACACGAACTGCAAATTAACCAGTTTAAAATATGTGCTATAAACTTAGGCCTTTTGATTGTAAATCACTCTATTGCTGGGCTCCTTACTTCTGATATGGCGGAACATGGAAGACTTCGGCCTGCCAGCGCTTTGTGTCTAACACCAGGCACTAAAACATGATAATAATAATAATAGTAGTTAGGAACCAAAAAAAGTGACCTACGAATCCCCTACTTAGCCTTCACGGGTGATCTCACAATAATGCCAGATTCTTGTGACATGGCTATAAAACTGATAGAACCTCTAAAAGAATGAGTGTAGAAAGTCAGACTGCAGATATCATTTGAAAAGACAGTGATTACAGCAACAAATTCGGAAATTTTCAAATTACAAACCAAATATGGAGAAATAACCAATCACACTGTTACACTTTAAATACCTAAGAGAAATTATCTCTGAAAAGTATGCACAACAAGAAGGAATACAAAACGCTCGTAAAGGTTTAAGATTAGTCTAAAACCTCTATAACAAAAAAATGCTTATGTTAAAATACCAAAATTAGACATTACAAAATACTTATTAAACCATCAATGTTATATGCCAGCGGAACCTTGGCACTATACAGGAAATCTGATAAAGAAAATCTGAAGAAAGAAGAAATAAAAATAATGACGAAAATTTTGGGACCAAGATGGACCTAGAATGGATGTAGACTACAGAAAACGTCCAAAATTGAAGAATATTCTAACATAGAGACAGACTTGAGGGAAAGAAATCTCAAATTCTATGGCCACGTAATGAGGTTTCCCGAACACAAACTAACAAAAAGAATAGTAAAATACATATATTCCCTCGGTGATGGAGGAGAATGAATCCAAAATTTTAATAAACACTTGTAATTAGCCAAAAATCACCAAAGAAGAAATATACCAAAGGAACATTGGAATAAAAGTAGAAAAATGGGAGGTTAGGCCAGAGACAAAAGCTGCAATATCCTGAACAAAATGGAGGGAAGAAAGAAGAGCTAAATTCTCGCAAACAATGAAAAACTGGTGGGCAAATAAAAAGAACCAGAATAACAAGAAGAATGGAAAATGAACCATCTTTACGTGGCGTCTTCCTCTCTAGGAAGTTGCGTCCAATAGTAATCGTTATACTAGTGTTGAGTTGAACGGTCAATTAATTCATACATTGTTATGAAGTCATTAACGAAGAAATCTGGTTTATTTCGGGAGCTTTCTCAAACTCTGAGAACACATTTCCATGAGATCCGTTTGCATATGTGACGTACATGTCTCACTATCATAGACACGTGGTTCAAAGTACAAAGTATGTAGTGGATGGACAATGCGGGGAGGACGATGTTCATATTTTGTTTCACAAACTGTAACGCACTGTGTCAGGCGTTAATGCCACTGTTTGAGAAAAGAAAGTAACTATTGGTCACTTGTGTAATTAGTACAACAGGAAATAGTACTAGTAGTAACAATCTTTTAAAAACAGTTTAGTCACCTTGTAAGAGGTCCACGATTAAGGAATTTCTTACTAGTGCACTCGAGCAGATGTAATTTCGATAGATTGCTCACGCGCTGCCTGCGATATGTAAGCTATAAGAGAATCTCAGACCAAAGAGCAGTGTTGACTGCAGTAGAAACTCTGTAGCAGTTGGAGTAGGTAGTTGCAAGCGAACAGTCTGGTGTATCGTGTTGGCTAGGCCGGTCGTGGTAGAGCGATGGCGGAGCCTGAGCGTTGTAGTGTAAGGTAAAAGCAGCCTCGCGCATGTGTAGTATTGTTATATTACGTCCCATGTAAATGTTTAAAAAAAATCTCTTAATAATGATCTTTCCCATAAGAAGTAACTTTTGACAATCATTCATTTCAATTTAAAGAATTTACTAATTTATCCCATCCATGGTCATCCTGATTATTGTAAAGAAGAATCAGTTGTTTCTTTTTATACATGAGTAATCTATCGGCTAGCATTGCACATTGCTGTGCCAGAAAAAATTATTATAAGAGCGGATATATACGCGTTATCCGGCGACCATATTGAGGTAAGAATTATCAGTTTATTCAGAATTATCTTTCAGGGCCATGACGCAGCGCTGCTGACGTCCAGAATTCACCAGTTTAAATTCACAGTCAATTACTGAAAGGTTATCTATGAGTCACATTCTTTTATCTGGAGGTTAGTCACATTGTCTTATTGGTAGGTTACAAAATTTGTTTATTGGGAGATTACGCTGAATATGAGTGATATAAATAATTGAATTTTATTATTGGGAGGTTACGAAATTTTACTGTTGGGAGGATTTGGAGTGTATCTGTTGGAAGGTTACGCTGAATCTGAATTATATACTTATATTATTTTACTGTTGGGAGGTTATTAGACATATTATTTATCTGTGGGGGTTTAAACTTGTCGACAACCGGCCAGGATCGTATTTTCTTTGCGAATTTATGAGAAGTAGTCATATATCTGCTCTTATTTACACTATTGTTAAATGTAGTTTGCATCTGGCGCAACGCATTTACTGATTTGTCACCCTTTCTTTCACAGATCATCGGCATTTTATTGCTCTTTGTTGTCACTGTATTTGTTCCATTTTTGCTTTGTCTTTGTTTGATTTTGTGCTTATCGTTGACTTGTGAAAATGCCGCGAAGTACTGCTAACAGTACATCGCGATGTGCCATGAGTGAAAAAGTCGACTCGAATAATTTGACCCATAATACTAGCGACGCGCAGTGTAATAGTGATAATCCACTAACTACAGATAATCAGTGCGTGCCGATCGCTAGTAATGATTTTGATCCTAATCATGAGCAAACAAATTCAATTATGTCCACCGTAAATGTAACAATTGATGACGCGTCACGTTCCGTTACAATGAACGCTGTCCAGTTTGACACGCCTGATTTGTGAAATTTACGTAGCGAACAGATAATTGTTTCTAACGAAGGTCAACAATGTACTCAAAATATGTCAGATTTATTTGATTCCGATGTAGTGACCTACAGTGCACATCCGATTGGCAAACCTTTTTGTGAATCTGACAATGACCAAATGGTTACACATAACGTAACAAACGCAGATACACCATCACACAGCACAGAGAATATAGCAGCTAATTTTAGCATGGGTCAAGTTATGGCATTATTGCTACAACTTAATGAAAATCTCAAACAACAACTTAATGAAAATCTCAAACAGTCGAATCAAAAACAAGACAACAATTACAAATAACTTAATGAATATCTCAAACAGTCGAATGAAAAACAAGACAACAATTACAAACAACTTAATGAAAATCTAAAACAGATTAATGAAAAACTTGACACCTCTACTGAACAGCTTACTGAACAGATTACAGCCGCTGCCGAGCAATGTAACGAAACTAAAAAACAGTTACGTGAGGAAATTAAGGCTAGTGCAAGCAATAGTAGTGAAGAAATTAGATCCGTTGCACAAGAAATATGTAATACACATGCAGCTACAACAAAATTACTTAGAGATGAAATTGGTGCAGTTGCGAAACAATGTTTAGAAAACGCAACACGGTTACGCGACGAGTTTAAATTAATGTCAGCAGAACTTTCACCCACACTGGATGCGAAAGTGGACAAGAAATTCGAACAGCAGAACAACCAAATTGACGAACGTTTTAATCACCGCCTACAAAACAGTGAAACGCGTTACCGTAAATTTATACAGGAACAGAATAAAGTAAAGAAACAAGTCATGGAAACAATTACGGCACAGAGACTGGACGATAAGCGTAAGTTATTTACGAAAGCAAAAACATACGTAGACACCAACATTGCGACAGTATCAGACGAAATTAACACTATCAAACAGTTAAACACTGAATCGCATGATGGAATCTCCATTCTTAAAACAAAAGCTGACACACCAAGAGATGAATACACTAAGCAGATTCAGAAGGATGTAGGTTGCAGTAGGTACTGGGAGATGAAAAAGCTTGCACAGGATAGAGTAGCATGGAGAGCTGCATCAAACAAGTCTCAGGACTGAAGACCACAACAACAACAACAAGCTGATACTTACACAGTAGACTTTCAGACAATGACCAGCAGACTTGAACAGTTGGAATTAATTCAGGATCCCGATGCTATTAAAGCAGACGTTAAGAAATTAAACAAAACCACACGTAAAATCCAAAAACAAATTAATGCTTGTGACACTAAAATTGATGATCAGGTTAAAGCATTGACTGAAAAATTTGATGAATTGGCCAGTCGTATTTAGGTTATCGAAAATAACAATGACACTAATTCAGACGATACGTCACCAATTTCGTTCAATCAGGCACCCGAACTCCAAAATTTACAGCAGACAATCAGTGAGATGAGTTCATCTAATAATATTTTGTGTAGAAAAGTGTCGTCTTTACAGCTAGAAGTGACAGAGATGAAAAATATTTCAGCCTCTAACAGGGCACAGCATACGCCACATTCCGAACATTTCTCACACTCACACAGCCAGTATAATTTAGGTAATTTACAGAAAGTACATGACTTAGATTCCGAACAGTCTCAGACAAACAGATTATCATACAATCCTGAACCTGTTCAGACATACAGAGACGATCATTTTGATTATAAGCATTGAGAAAATTTAAGGTATTTAAGAATGACAGAACACAAATTCACCCCTTAGATTCGATACAACAATTTAGTTTTGCTTTTCCACCAACTTGGCCCGTAACACACAAACTCGAATTTATTTGTAGTTTTTTGGAAGGCGAACCGGTAAGTCGTATGAGACCGATCGCGAGACAATGCTACTCGGTAGAAGAATTTCAGAATGCTTTTCTGTCAGCGTATTGGTCGAAAACGACTCAGCGCGGAATCAAGGATCAATTAATTAGTTTACCGAATTATGAGACCTCAAATTTTCTCACTGTCACGCAATTTTTTGAACATATGGTACAACAAAACCAATACTTAAGTGAGCCATACAGTGAATCAGCACTTATCCAGTTATGTATTTCTAAATTACCACGCTCGTTAATGGTATCACTTTTAACAGGACAGCAGAAAGAAAATATTTTGGCATTTAGAGATCTGCTATAGCTTTTGGAAGTTCAGCAAT
Organism: Schistocerca piceifrons; assembly: GCF_021461385.2. Taxonomy (NCBI): domain Eukaryota; kingdom Metazoa; phylum Arthropoda; class Insecta; order Orthoptera; family Acrididae; genus Schistocerca; species Schistocerca piceifrons. The sequence goes on along the minus strand of NC_060144.1, from coordinate 287,615,769 downwards.
CAGACTATTCTTTCATAAACAAAAATTTTTCTCATCATAACCAAGGCCGACAAGCATACAGTAATTACGACCAGCCACGCTATTTTAATAGCAAAGGTGATAGACGCTCCAGGAATGACAACCACCAGAACTTTAATAACAGACAAAATTTTAATTATCAGTATCGTCAAAATTATCTGCCACAGGTTCAAAAATGGTTCAAATGGTTCTGAGCACTATGCGACTTAACTTCTGAGGTCATCAGTCGCCTAGAACTTCGAACTAATTAAACCTAACTAACAAGAGGACATCACACACATTCATGCCCGAGGCAGGATTCGAACCTGCGACCGTAGTGGTCGCTCGGTTCCATACTGTAGTGCTTAGAACCGCACGGCCACTCCGGCCGGCTCAGCCACAGGAAACTCATTTTGGTAACAATAGAAGATTTTCCCCACAACAACAACAAAACCAGCCGGTTAGCATACCTAACCAACAATGTAATGTGCAAGGTCAACCAAGCTTTATTGTTTCACCGCCTACACGTATAGCGTCGGCTCCACCAAATAGTAACGCACCGCAACAAGGAAATCAGTACGTACAGAAAACACATCATTTCAATTCCTATCGCAACGCGCCGTATAGCAATGACTATCAAGACAGACGTAAAAGTAACGAGCACCGATTTCAGCGTACATTTAATAACAGTAGGTCTTTCCAGCAGCAGAATCATCCGCAATAACAAATTATCATGAACGAACCAGACAGTCGATATCATCCCGAACCTAACACGTCAGGAAGAAATAACGGAACAGTACCAATATTTGAAATGCCACAGCATCCTCCCGAAAATAACAGCACGACAGAAAGAATTTGACTAGATATAGTACAGGTTGCATCTTCTAGCAACGTAAGCAATACTTTTGACACACAGAATCTTGTTCACGAAAATGTTATTACTTTTGACGACATCCGAGACACACTTTTGCATGAAAAACCAGTAATTCAAAAAACAATTTCCCACCCTGTCATTGAAGTAAATATTGGATCATCCACATTTTCAGCAGTAATCGATTCTGGATCACCTATGTCAGTCATAAATGAAGAAACCTTCAATGACTGTAACTAAGAGAATATTTATCCTACGTTACCATTACGCAAAACTAAAGTAAAAGGAGCAGTATCTGGTAAAGGAGTAGATGTAAAATTACCGACACACTTATCATTTTGTATTGCAGGTCATACGTTCCACTCAATTTTTTGGATTGCTCCCATATTGACAACAGACGTTATTTTAGGTACGAATTTTCTGGTACAACATGACGCAATTATTGACTTTCAAAATTCCTGTATAATGTTAAAGGATGAGAACGTACAACATGCATTAGAATTTCAGCACGCTTTATCTGCAGATGAACAGGCAATTAACCGAACACAGGTATTTTCTACATCGCGTAACACGGACTGCCATTCCACATTGTTCACAGTTATGTACGTACAAAACTATAATACACCAGACGAAGCCGACTATAAAGTTATGCAAATGATTTCTGATAAAGTTAAACAAAGCAGTGCAAATACAGACTACGAACGTACTCAGCTACGCAATATTCTTTTACAGGAAGCTCCAGTTTTTGACAACGTCCCTGGTTCTATGTCCGGCTTCATGTATGAATTTCAAGTTAAACAGCACGATACGTTTAAAGCCAAACATTATCCCAGTCCATATATTCACAGAGAGCAAGTTAAGAAAGAATTACAAGCTATGCTAGACCAAGGAATTACTGAACCGGCAGTTAGTCCGTTCATAAACCCGCTCCATATTGTTAAGAAAAAGGATGGATCACTTCGCCTGGTACTTGATTCGCGTCATGTCAACGACATTATTATTAATGAAACAGATCGCCCACAGACACTAGAAGAACTTTTACAGAAGTTTCATGGTACTGCTATTTATTCCACGTTAGATTTGAAATCGGGATGTTGGCAAATTTAGCGTCAACGGAACTGCAGAAAGTACACAGCTTTTCTCTGTTTTGGTGATTGTTATCAATTCTGCAAATTACCGTTCGGTCTATCAATTTCTTCAGCTGCATCTATTCGAGGTTTGAAGTTCCTACGGAACTTACAGACCGAATCACATGGTATGTAGACGACATTCTTATTGCAGAAGCTAACTGGTCTGAACATATTCAGATTCTGGAACAACTGATGCAAACTTTTCGTGCGCAAGGACTCACAGTTAATCTTAACAAATCGCACTTTGGCAAAACTTCCATAAAATTTCTTGGACATATAATTTCAGCAGAAGGCATTGCGCCTGACCCGGAAAAACTTCAAGCTTTACGTGACATTACCGTTCCAGCGACAAAGAAACAATTACGCAGTTTTCTGGGATTAATAATCTTTTTCCGTAAATTTATTCATTACTCTGCCTTAGACACCCCTAGATTATGCCAATTGACGGGTAAAAACACTATTTGGCCCTGGGATAGCCAACCACATTCTGAATGTGTTAATTGGAAACATGCCTTGTTGAATTCACCTCTTTTATCACACCCAGATCTTACTAGAATTTTTCCATTGCCACCGACAGTTCTAACACCGCTTTAGGCGTACAAATTTTTCAGAAAATTGAAGAAGACGGTACTACAGAAATTAAAAACATCGCCTTTGCAAGTCGCATTCTATCACCTGCTGAACGGAATTATTCTGTCACAGAACTTGAAACATTATATGTTGTATGGGCATTTACGAGATTTAGGCATTTTCTTTATGGAAGACATACGACCGTTTGCACAGATCGTAGAGGTATACAGTTTTTACTTTCCGCAAAATTTGCACACGACAGCTTAAGCAGACGGAAACTTTATTTACAGGAATTTAATTTTACAATTGTTCACATTCCCGGTACACAAATATTGTAGCAGACGCACTATCCCGTTCTATTAGCAACGATCAGTAAGACATCGCAACAAACTTCTGCCAAGCAAATTCTAACGTCATGTATATCCAACAAGTCGCATTTGAAAATTTCATTTCATCGTCATTACGAGACATAGCACAGGAGCAGAGCAAAGACAAGGTGTGGAAAGAAATTAAACGCCTTTGGCAAGATAGGAATAATGTTACCATTAGAAACCATTATACTGTGCGCAATAATATTCTATTTCGCCGCTCTCACCCTGACAGCAACAGCTGGTTATTATGTATTCCTGACGAGCTTGTTAACAAATTAATTTGGTATACTCATTTAAGTTACGCACATTATGGAGCCAGAAAATGTTTTCTTATACTGAGACAGAACTGTTATTTTGCCAACATGGAGAAACGTTGAGTTTTAGCGTCATGTAAAATCTGCCAGAAAGCAAAATCAGACACGACTTCACTTATTCCTCCGTTACATCCCATTGTACCCGTTAAATTGAGACACATGGCCGCTGTAGACATTTTTGCTCCGATTCCCAGATCTACAGTGGTTTACTATGGAATGCAAATTTTACCATGGGTACGAAAAAAAAGGCAATACCTTGTCATGAACAGTAAATGGATAATAATTGACAAGCATTAACAAGAATATAGTATACACACTGTATAATAGCAGTCTTAACTAATTATTTTTCTTTCAGAATACGAGGCAATTGATGCATGCTGTCAGACAGAACTACACATGTTAATTTTAGTGATGAATATGCCAGAAGTAAGAAACTCTGTACTATGAACAGTTGTATGAAGTAAATGGTAATATGAATATCAATCATGAAGTGTCTATTTTTTGCAGATGATAATTAATGATGATGAACAGTTATTTGAAGAATATGGTAATACGAATAATGAAGTTTTTCTTTGCAGATGATGGTAATGATGAAGTTATAGTAATATGAACAATGAAGTTTTTCTTTGCAGAAGATGATGATGATGGAGATTATGTATTTTGTATTAGTTAAGAGATACTATGTAGTTATTTAAGTATTTGTTACAGTTCCTTTTGACAGTATGCCTTATGTCACATAGTATAATGACTGAATGTTTTGGGAAAGACAGCTAGAGTACATACGTATTAAGTACACGTTTCATTACCTGTTAATTCGAAGTTTACTTCTTTTCAGCATAATATGAATACATTTCTTCTTTCAGCTCAATAATGTACTTTGTATTTCTTCCAGGAGAAGCTTTTCATGATACTGATATGCTATAAGCACTTAATTATTAAATCTGTTCTAGTACTTGCATTTTTACCCAGTTGTGTCTATCTTTTATAAATGTGATCACATATACTGTACTTGTTTCATAACCTTGCTACAGCTGACTCACGACAAATGACGTTATTAATCCTTATTTCCAGCAATAAGTCAAAAACAAATATTTTCGTGCCCCAGCAACTATCGATCCCAACGCAATGCATTGCTAGCAAAAAAAAAAAAAAAAAAAAAAAAAAAACAAAAAAGTGCTACCAGGTTAAGATATAATTTTAGTCCTAAAGATAATGCAAATTAATCTGTGTATTGATTCCATTATGTCTATGTATTATTGGACTACCGACCTTGAGTAATAGTTCAAATGTCTTACATTTTAAATATGTCTTATGTCACTTGCATGATATCATATATAAACACCAGTAGCTTGATGCTACACTCAATAGCTCATGTTTTGAATGATGACTTGTGAATAATACTGAATAATGTTTTGTAATACTATATGAATACTTTGTAAATGGCCAATGAGTGCCAATAATTACTGCAATCAGATTAGTTATGAATAGTGTTTTGTAATACTCAGTACTTGCTACATGTTTAGTAACTGGCCAATGAATGCCACTGATTACTGTAACGAGATGACTTATGCATAAATGCAATGTCAATGATTACTGTAAACTGTAATGATATGACATGATGCCAATAATTACTGTAATGAGAGGAGTCATGAATATGCTATGCCATTAATTAATGTAAGCAGATGACTTAATGAATAATGTTATGTATTAATTACTGTAATGAGATTTCTTAAGATGCCAATGATTACTGTAACGAGATGACTTATGCATAAATGCAATGCCAATGATTACTGTAAACTATAATGAGATGACTTATGATGCTAATGATTACTATAATTAGATGACATGCATAAATGCTATGCCAATAATTAACTCATTTTGAATGTTGACTTGTGAATAATGCATCAAAAATGCTTTGTAACTGGCCAATGAGTGCCAATAACTACTGTATTGATATGACTTATGAATAATGTTCTGTACTACTTTATATATACTATTTAAATGCTGTGTAAATAGTCAATGAGTGCCAATAATTATTCAGATCAGTTGGTACATTAGTGTAATTCTGAACGATGACTAGCATAAGACCTAATATATCCTTCACCTTCTGACCTAATTACCAGCAATTACTGCAATATCCATATGCCTTGTCCATCCTCATGATCATGGAACACTATATTTGGTTTTTGCACTAATTCTAGGTTGATGTAAGAGAATGGATTCTACAAGAATATGGTGCTGACATATCAAGCTGTCCACCACCTTGAATGATGGAGATGCTATTGTGGACCTACTGTTTGGTGTACCTAATGTACTACCAAAATGATAACATACAATATTAATGCAACATTTCAGTGTCTTGGCTACACTGATAAATACTTCAGGAAAGAGAACTTCAGATTGTCTCACTTGGTGTTGTGCTTCTGTAGAAAGATATGGACTTTCAGTGCAGCTGCGTGCTACCTACTGTTCTACATCCATGATGCTATCCTTCCAATTCCTTTCCTAGTTCTTGTAAAAATGATAAAGACTTTAACAGTGTGTGTGCACTTTATGTTACTTCTTAATGTATTTAGTTCTTGTAAAAGAATGCTAAAGACTTTTACAGTGCGTGTGCACTTTATTTCATTTCTCAATATGTTTCAATTCTTGTAAAATGGTAAAGACTTTTATAGTGTGTGTGCACTTTATTTCAATTCTCAATATGTTTAAATTATTGTAAAATGGTGAAGAATTATGCAGTTCATGTGCACTTTATGTCATTTGTTAATATATTTTGTACTCATTGCGTATACATTTTGTCATTTCTCAATAGGTTCTGAACTCAGTGCGTGTGCACTCTATTTCATTCTTAACAATTATGTATATACTCTGTGACTGTAGCCTTAGTATACTAAATTTAATTTGGAAAAAATTTGTTGCTCGTGGCAAGTCCAATTGACTCACCATCGCTGCAAAATTTTTGCCCCCCCCCCCCCCCCCCCCCCAGTGGAGGGTTATGTAAGAGGTCCACTGAAAACTGATAAAGAAAATCTAAAGAAAGAAAAAAGAAAAATAATGACGAACATTTTGGGACCAAGATGGACCGAGAATGGATGTAGACTACAGAAAACGTCCAAAATTGAAGAATATTCTAATATAGAGACGGACACGAGGGAAAGAGATCTCAAATTCAATGGCCACGTAATGAGGTTTACCGAACACAAACTAACAAAATGAATAGTTAAATACGTATATTCCCTCGGTAATGGAGGAGAATGAATCCAAAATGTTAATAAAGACTTGGAATTAGCCAAAAATCAGCAAAGAAGAAATATACGTAAGGAACCATAGAATAAAAGTAGAGAAATGGGAGGTGAAGCCAGAGACAAAAGCTGCAATATCCTGAACAAAATGGAGGGAAGAAAGAAGAGCTAAATTCTCGCAAACAATGAAAAACTGGTGGGCAAATAAAAAGAACCAGAATAACAAGAAGAATGGAAAATGAACCATCTTTACGTGGCGTCTTCCACTCTAGGAAGTTGCGTCCAATAGTAATCGTTATACTAGTGTTGTGTTGAACGGTCAATTAATTCATACATTGTTATGAAGTCATTAACGAAGAAATCTGGTTTATTGCAGGAGCTTCCTCAAACTCTGAGAACACAACATTTCCATGAGATCCGTTTGCATATGTGACGTACATGTCTCACTATCATAGACACGTGGTTCAAAGTACAAAGTATGTAGTGGATGGACAATGCGGGGAGGACGATGTTCATATTTTGTTTCACAAACTGTAACGCACTGTGTCAGGCGTTAATGCCACTCTTTGCGATAAGAATGTAACTATTGGTCACTTGTGTAATCAGTACAACAGCAAATAGTACTAGTAGTAACAATCTTTTAAAAACAGTTTAGTCACCTTGTAAGAGGTCCATGGTTAAGGAATTTCTTACTAGCGCACTCGAGCAGATGTAATTTCGATGGATTGCTCACGTGCTGCCTGCGATATGTAAGCTATAAGAGAATCTCAGACCAAAGAGCAGTGTTGACTGCAGTAGGAACTGTGTAGCAGTTGGAGTAAGTAGTTGCTAGCGAGCGGTCTGGTGTATCGTGTTGGCTGGGCTGGTCGAGGTGGAGCGATGGCGGAGCCTGAGCGTTGTAGTGTAAGGTAAAAGCAGCCTCGCGTATATGTAAATGTTTAAAGAAATCTCTTAATAATAATCTTTCTCATAAGAAGTAACTTTTGACAATCATTCATTTCAATTTAAAGAATTTACTAATTTCTCCAATCCATGGTTATCCTGATTATTGTAAAGGAAAATCAGTTTTTTTTTATACATGACAAATCTATCGGCTAGCATTGCACAGGGCTGTGCCAGAAAAATTTCTTACAGTAGCAGATATATACACGTTATCCGGCGACCATATTGAGGTAAGAATTTTCAATTTATTCAGAATGATCTTTCAGGGCCATGACGCAGCGCTGTTGACGTCCAAAATTCACCAGTTTAAATTCACAGTCAATTATTGAAAGGTTATCTATGAGTCACATTCTTTTATCTGGAGGTTAGTCACATTGTCTTATTGGTAGGTTACAGAATTTGTTTATTGGGTGATTACGCTGAATGTGAATAACATAAATAATTATATTTTATTATTGGGAGGTTACGAAATTTTACTGTTGGGAGGTTTTGGAGTGTATCTGTTGGAAGGTTACGCTGAATGTGAATTATATACTTATATTATTTTACTGTTGGGAGGTTATTAGACATATTATTTATCTGTGGGGAGGTTACAACCTGATCGAAAGACAACTACACATTTTTTAACCCTAACAAAATTTAATTTCACCTTTCAGGGTAACCATTCCCTTTAGAGGGATAGGAACTTTACTTACATTCTTGTCCATGACAAAAATGTGTGTGGTTTGCACTAGTTTTATAAAGATAACTACGTGAACGAACATCAGTGTCCTTTATATGCATTCTAATACGTTAAGTGATTCTAAGCGGTATCGAATCGTCGAGTCCTGGGTAGGTTACGGTAGGCAGACCACATGTTTACACATTTCACGTAAATCACGGACCAATGGCTTGCGAGCGAGGAACGGGCGCACGATAGCGTCCCAGGTGTACCCCATCGCGTTCAGGTCAAGTGAATTTGGTAGCCACGCCATCAAAGTGAGTTCGTTCCAACACTGTAGCACGCTCTCACCATGTTACACTACAGTCATGGTGCTGGCAAGTATCATAATGCATGAGGCGATGTAAGTAGTCAGCAATTATGTTCAACTCGTCCACAACTGTCTTTGTGCCTCGGATTACTGCCACATGTCTCATGGATGCGTTGGTAAATGTCCCCCGTAGAGTAACACTGCCTCACTGGCCGGCGTCTAAGGAGTGGTACATATATGCGAGTAAGCGACGCGTTTTCATTGATCCATGTTCAAATCCCCGTGTTTGTGTGCCTTCTGTAATGGTAACTGACGTTATCATTCGGCTAATATGGTAGAGCATAGGGGTCTTATGAAGCAGACTCCCGTGTTAAACAATCTGTATTGAGTGATGCCGCCACGCGGGGTAGCCGCGCGGTCTTGGGCGTCTTGCCACGTTCGCGCAGCTCCCTCCGTCGGAAGTTCGAGTCCTCCCTCGGGCATGGGTGTGTGTGGTGTCCTTAGCGTAAGTTAGTTTAAGTTACATGAAGTAGTGTGTAAGCCTAGGGACCGATGGCCTAAGCAGTTAGGTCCCACAGGAACTTACCACTACCACATTGAGTGATGCCGTCCGTGACATATCGATAACTGCACTGTACTCTGTCCTCTAATCTGCCACATAGTCGACAATCCTACTCTACATACTGGACAAGTGCTCTACCTCCATGTACTGTGAAGAGTCGTAGACGACCAAAAACCTGTCGCCTGCTCTGTTTCAACGTCCTTGAGGAATTTCCATTCATTATGAGGATGGTATCACACCAATAGCCGACGAATTTCTCCGTTACCGAAGCGTTCGATTCCAGACGTCGGGCCATGGCAGTCGCTTATTTGGGTAGATTTCCCCGTTTGCAGCAGATATCGCCGCTAGAATGATTCCCCATTCGTCTTTACCCCGTTTACATACATTCCTTACCTTGTCACGTGCCCGCAACGTCACCAGGCGATACTTAATCTCTCTCTCGCATATGGTCTTACAACCATGTGTTCAAATGTTTGTGAATTCCTAAGGGGCCGAACTTCTGACGTCATCACTCCATAGATCTACACTCTACTTAAACTAATTTGTGGAAAGAAGAATACACACGCCCATGCCCGAGGGAGGACCCGAAGCTCCTGCGGGGGGGGGGGGGGGGAAGAGGGGGGGATAGGGAGGGAGGGGGCGGCGCAGCGGCGCATCTTACAGTCACATGAAGCAGTGTCTGTCCTCATTACATTTGGTAGACAATTTTTAACACATGAAGCGCCTCTCAGTAATTTGTCGTATTATTGCTAGCCTCAAGTCAGTGTCTTAGCTTTCAATAAAACGAGTCACCCATCTCATTTTCAGGGGTCTAAACCGCATTAAGCTATGCAAATTCACTATCGCGCCATCTGTACCCTGCACCTCGCAACATGTAGACGTGCGTGAGTAAAGGGAACACCTCCACTAATGCCTAGAATTGTGCTTTTATGCTGAATAGAATGAAGAAGTTATTTACCGCCAACCACGACTAGGTGGCATTGTATATTAGGGAGTAACAAGAAAGAATGGTATTTATCAAATATATGTAGTTGAGATATTGTATATTCGTGTCAAATGTATTCAATAAATTTCGTGGTGTGTTATTGAAGAACAGTTTGCAAAAACAGTATTAATTGTATCATAATGTGTAATGCTAGAGAGAGAGACAGACAGACAGAAAGAGTTTAAGTAAGACTCTAATTATGTAAATATAATAATACCCTGTTTACATACTTCTGACAAGACATCCAAAAACAATAAAGGGAAAATATAAATTTGAGACTGAATTTTGGGGCGCCTGAAGTTTTGAAATACTTAAGAGAGTATGTGGCGAGCGATAGTTTACAAGACAGTGTGTGGTGAGCTCAAGTTTAAGTGCATATTGTGAATTAATGTGAAGTGAAGTAAGACGGTGCTAGCCAACTTATGTGGAGTTATTGCGACAAACATTTGCCACTAAAAGACAAGATTGTGAGAGGATAATGTTTAAAAACGGTGGGTAAGCAGAATAGCTACCAGGTGCATCGCAACGACGGAATGATGCTGAAACCGTGACCTCTCTGTGCCAGAGGTGGCAAATATTCTTCGTGTTTAACATTAAGTCGATAGGAGGCCGTGAAGATTTGTTAAGCCACACTTCAAGATAATAACTACATCCATAAAGTGAAACGGTTTTGGTATGCAGCTTTACCAACGTAAGTGAACTTAAGTTCTAAGAATATCCAACTTTCTCCAAAGCTGATTAAAACGTTTAAAGCAGATAACGCTATTGACTTCTCTCGTGGAATAATAATCAGGTACGGCGTAATAAAATTTTGTGATGAGAAATGAACACCAAATAATGTAGTATCCTCGTACTAATGTTTCACTTTCTCAGCTTTCCGTGAGGAGTTAAATGAGCAAATGTTATTATACATAACAAAGTCTTTGCTACAGAACCTCTAAAGCTTCGTTTACGCTGGGGCAACATCTTGCAAAATTGTGGCATGCAACAGTGCCGCATGCTACAAGACGCACGTTGTCGTATGATTCATGCGGCATAGACAACCCCGTGCGTCATGTCGCAATGTGCCGCAGCTAACCCCCGAGCTGAGTGGGTTCGTGTGCGACATTTTCTGTGCGACAGCGGTAAATTCGAAAACATGGAGTGGTCCAACAAGAAGCATTCATAGAGGACTTCTGACAAACTGAGGTTTTGTGGAACGCATGTGAAAGTAATTATTAAAAAAAATGTAGTGAAAAGAGACACGAAATCTCGCTTCAAAATATGAAATCGATGAGAATGCTATGAGGAAGAAGATTAAAAACCTGAGGAGTGCATTTTCTCGCGAACACATGCGTGTGACGAATGAAAAAAGTGGCTCAGCGGATAATACGGAAAGAAAATGGTTCGCATATGAATCATTGAAATTCATCTTAGAATGGACAGCTGAACTGTAAGTATCTCGATTTCAACAACTATTCATATTTATTAATTGAGTACTGTAATATACTAAACCATGTCAACAAATTGGTCCCATAACCCCTCTCAATTAATCAATCAGTCAATCAACCACGGCAACAAAATTTTCAATAAGTATATTTGTAAAATAGGAAATTTTATTGTGTTCTTAGAAAGCCCCATTTTTTTTAATTGCTGTGATGAATAGACTACATGTAGTACCTTCTACCAAATGCTTTCGAATGAGTATGTAATCGGTAGATGTAAACTGTAGTTTTAAAAAAGTTGGTAATTAATATTCTTTCCTCCGACCTTGGTAACTGCCCAGCATTTGGTTTCATTATAAGTGGGATCAATGGATATGCCACGTCCGCTACTAAAACATATGGTGTCAAATGATGTCTTCCTGGAAGAGATTCTGGGGAGGAATGTTTAATTTGTTTCCCGTTAACGCTTTATGAAACGAAGTGTTCTTAAAAACGCCTCCATCTGATATGCGGCCCTGTCAGCCAAATTGTATACATTGAAAGCAGTAATAAGCGTCTGCAATCGCCTAAGGACAATGCTAAATCTTTTTAGTAGTTAATATATTCACTTTCAGTATTGGCAGGACACATAATTTGCACATGTTTGCCATGTGTGGCCCCTACGCAGTGAATGAAGTTCAACTTCGAATAATTTTTAGCAACATTCTTCGCTATCCTTTGGAATCTGAAAAGTAAATCATTGTCATTACTTTTCATACTTTTTTCAGAATGACGACACAGAGGACACAGATACAAAAGATGGAGATGCAAGTCAGCCATCTGGAGACAATGTGCCTCTGACACCAATTACGTCTCATGGGGAAACACAAAGAAAGAAAATTACTAAACACAAAAGAGAACAGCTCAGGAAATGGAGAGAGATGCTCAGGTTGAGGAAGCTCACCCGATTTTAAAAACTGTTAACAACAGAATGAGTGGAGTGTGTGTGGAGAGTTCATCGCCAATGAAATGAGAAAATTTCCCCGGCAACACAAACATACGTGAAGCACATCACTGGAACTGTGATATTCAAAGGAGCGTTGGGGGGAGTATGAGAAGTGAACTCCCAACATCACGTCATTACCGGTTGTCGTACCGGAAAACAGTGTAGAAATAAGCTGTCTAGAAGTTAACTGACAATGATACTGGTGAGAGTGAAGAATTCATTCACGTACCAGGTACATCGGAAGAACTCCATCAGTTTTTGCAATTTAAAAAATAATCGATATATTTTATACCAGTTATTTAGTTTCGATTATAACTTACTTAAAAATGAAAATGAAAAATAATTTAAGTAAAGTGAGTATTGAGTGTAATTCTTCAACACTGATGAAATAGCTTTAAATACTTCTGGAATTATGAAGGAAATAGCAGAATATGATACTTTTAATAAGTACATTAGTGACTTGTACGAGTGCCCAGTGGCTAAAAATCGCAATGCGATGGCCAGTCGAATTCTTGGTGAAATACTGTCGTGGCAATTGGTATCTTTCTTTAGAATAATAGGTGTAGTTAACTGCAGTAATTAACTGAAGTCGTCACTGGACTTATCCAAAAATTACGAAATAATGCACCATCATCTGCTGCTAGATATCCCAGTATACTCGTTCTTGGGTCTTCTATAAATATTCTTCTCTTCCACTATCGTTTACTTTTCCGTTTATTTTCATTTCCATTGTTAGCTGCATGAGCGATGACCAAGTAAGCACCGCCGCAATCGCTTTGTCACCCATTCTCCTGCAAGACCGACTCAGTGTCACAGAAATTCTGTCGCTTTAATATAAATTAACCTGCCGCATGCAACATAGGCCGCAAGGTGTTGCCTTTTGGTGCAGACTACAAGATGACGCATGCCACATTTCCCTAGCATGCCACAATGCTGCAAGATGTTGCCCCAGCGTAAACGAGCCTTAGGAGTCCATGTTAAATAATTAATGTATTTTTAGGCTGGAAGATAGCCAAATGTGAACCTCAAGTAAGTGAAAATTGATTTTAAAGCGAACTGGATACTAATGTGAACTATAACTCAGTTTTACAAGAACAGAATAGACCCTCACTTTCCAAACTGTTACACAAATTGTAGTTCAAACACATTTTTTTACTTGTGCAGTGATCAAAAGTAGCTAATGCTGCTAACCCTCGTAACATACTATACACTTAATTTTCAAAATATATTTGCTGCTGTTGTGAGATATATTGTTTTCTAAGCCAGAACAAGAACTTGAAATTAATTAATGCGTCTTCTGTATTAGCAAAGACTTTTTTAGTGTTAATTCGTAAATAAATCAGTTATTTGCCCATGATACGTGTAATATTCGGCATATGTTTACCTTTTCAGGAGAATTATTAATTATTTATGGTGTTTTGATTGTATATTGTAGGGAATTGCATTTGGATGGTATTTCTCTCCCCTTTTGTTGTCGCTGTTGTTGTTGAGCCGCTACTGCTACAGCTCGGTCGGTGGAATCGAGACGCGAAGGGCAGTGATGGCTGTCCGAGTCGGGTAACGTGGAACAGCACCTGGAAACCTCTAAAGAAAATTGTTCCTCGCGTAATGTATGAAAGTCCGTTTGCGAGTCAGCGCAGTCTTCTCAGCGATGCGAACTGCTGAATTTAATTGTCTGTTATGGTTTTATGATGATTTGATATGCCCGGTTAGTTAGTTATTGCAGTATTGAGTGAATCATTTATCACCTGAAGCGAGGAAAAATTCATTTGTGGTTCGGAATCAGCAGTTGTTATGTTCCTAGGCAGAATTGTTCACTACGGCATGACGGAGATTCAGAGATAATCTATAATGCTATCTTGGTTTCGTGCGTCGTAGTATTATGACGGCAAAACACTCCTTTCAATGCTCAGTGTTCATCAAGTCACTTTTCAGTTAAAATTTTCACAGTTAATTAATTTTGATCATCAGCTATCACACAGTTCCATTAAAGATGGAGCCAACAAGTGAGATTTCCATTACTGACGATCAATTTTTATTGTTATTTGATAGCAGTTAGTTTATAACCATCACACCACACGCACACCGATGAATCAGATCAATTACGATTCTTTTCAGTTCGTTGATCGTGACATTTACGTAAACTTTTACAATCTGCGTATTTATATTATCTTCGTGTGGTCGTATTAATGTTTCCTACTCAAGGCTAATCAGGTACTGCAGTCTTCGATACTACGTCCATTCTTCGTTCTAACTGTTCACTTTGATGAAGGTTGAGTCCAACGATAATATCTCCAATAACTGAGGTTCATTAACTCGTCGTACACTATCAGAATTCACTTCAGTTCAAGTTCTCAAGTCAGAATAACTGAGAACAAAGTCCTGGCCTCTTTATCAAACAATAGTACTTTGTTTTAATAGAAACAATCTCGTAGCGTTCCGTTTGTAATACTATAACAAACGGTGTTCTCTCGCGACTTGATAGCAAGCAAACTAGCAAGTGACTAACATTTCCATGATCGAGCATTGTAGACGCATCGAATATCCTTTTTGCCGCGTTTACAACTCTCTTTCACAAAAAATGTTATCTCTGACTGACATATTACTTTGGACTTAACTTTCGTTGTATTTATTTGCAGTTATCACTGAGATGTTTGATAGCTAATTAAAAATAACCTTTCTTTCTTTCTACCTCTATATTATGACATACTAAGTAATTATTGGCATTGGTGTTCATCAAAACTTTAGGGTGTTACATTATTCTCAAAGTTGCCGTACCTGTCAGGATAACACTGTTACCTACTTCAAATTATCATGACATCCTCATTTGGGTTTTCGGGTTTCTTGGGGTGTTACAACAGGGAGGTCCCACAATTGAGGGTGTTTGCACATAAGCCATGAGTGACCTGAACGTTTGCAAAGATGAAATAAGACTATATATTGCTGGCGACCGTTTACTATATCATTGGTATTAATATTCACTCCCATGCAGTATAACTGCAGTCTGGGATATTGCGTTGAATTTCCCCCCCCCCCCCCCCTCCTTCACCCGCCCCCCGCCACCACCCACCGTCCTGCAACTTTTATACAGGGTGTTACAAAAAGGTACTGTCAAACTTTCAGGAAACATTCCTCACACACAAATAAAGAAAAGATATTTTGTGGACATGTGTCCGGAAACGCTTAATTCCCATGTTAGAGCTCATTTTAGTTTCGTCAGTATGTACTGTACAACCTTCCACCTACGCTCAATGGAGCACGTTATCATGATTTCATACGGGATACTCTACCTGTGCTGCTAGAATATGTGCCTTTACAAGTACGACACAACACGTGGTTCATGCACGAAGGAGCTCCTGCACATTTCAGTCGAAGTGTTCGTACGCTTCTCAACAACAGATTCGGTGACCGATGGATTGGAAGAGGCGGATCAATTCCATGGCCTCCACGCTCTCCTTACCTCAACCTTCTTTAATTTCATTTATGGGGGCATTTGAAAGCTCTTGTCTACGCAACCCCGGTACCAAATGTAGAGACTCTTCGTGCTCGTATTGTGGACGGCTGTGATACAATACGCCATTCTCCAGGGCTGCATCAGCGCATCAGGAATTCCATGCGACGGAGGGTGGATGCATGTATCCTCGCTAACGAAGGACATTTTGAACATTTCCTGTAACAAAGTGTTTGAAGTCACGCTGGTACGTTCTGTTGCTGTGTGTCTCCATTCCATGATTAATGTGATTTGAAGAGAAGTAATAAAATGAGCTCTAACACGAAAAGTAAGCGTTTCCGGACACATGTCCACATAACATATTTTCTTTATTTGTGTGTGATGAATGTTTTCTGAAAGTTTGGCCATACCTATTTGTAACACCCTGTATGTACTCTCCATAGGTAAAGTGAATTACACATTACCAATAATTCTAGTGACTTCCACAATCTCAAAGAAGCGAAGGGTGAAGGTAGATTAGTGAAAAGACGGGAGGCTTTGCAGCTGAAGCTATGCCGTCGTAGCTTCATAGTATCCTAAATTACGCGCACCAGCATTCATAACTATTACTGAGCAACTGCAGTTCACGTCGTCAGCGGGATGGGAAACGCATTTAATGTCACGGCGACGTAGAATTTTACCGAATTCATTTGATACTTCGGTGGCTTACGATTGATAGAGCACTGTCTTATTTTTCTCATTGTGTTCTGTTTGCCAGTCTCGTACATTCTGCCCGAAGCCACGTCTTATTTATCTGTCACCACATAGATTTTTTTTTTCGAGTTTGATGTGGTTGAGATCCATTGGTGGGCTTTTTTTGCCGTATGTTGCGCAAGTCCTATGGACCAGTGAACTGGAACACCCTCAGATTGTGAAATGATGGCAATTGGAGACCTGCAGGTTGAAATCACTGTTGGTTGCTTTCCTTAACGTATTTTGTCGCATTGTGACATCCGCATTACCAGGACGTCCAGTACTAAAAGTTGGTCATTTTCTTTCACCCCCAAGGTGAAGTGTTTTCAGAACTTTCTTTTGGAAATGCTCCATTAAGTAGTTCACCACAACTGGTGGCAGGGAGTGCCCAATACATTTGTCCCTAACAGTTGCCATTGAAGAAAACAATGTAGATATGAAGATAAAATCCATTAGGTACATTGTTGGGTGACTAAACATTTTCCTGATCAGCTTGACGGACGCAAATAGCGACAAACTGATTGCGAAGGAGATCTGATCAAATCTCTCCACAAGCAGACTTACGAAGGCGGGGTTCTTGCAGCCACTGAATGGAACGTACGAAGTTCCTGAATAATACAAGACTTTTGCCTTCATCAGAGATAGCAATTTTCTTCAACAATTAGTGCAATAAACACTTCTTTCAAAACGGCTATGACCGGTACAACTCGTAGATTTCCCATCTTCTTACGGAAAAGAAGATCTTAACATCGTTTTGGTCCAGATTTCTTGAACACATTGTGAGTTCGAATACAATAAATTTCGTTGTGACGGAAAAGCTTCCATCCACAAATCAGCACGGATTTAGAAAGCACCGCTCATGAGAAACTCAGCCTGTCGTTTTGTCACGTGATCGTGCGAACCATGGAGGACATCCGCGAAATTATTACGCCGTGAAAGGTGAGTGTGCCAGTCATGTACCACGAAACTTTCACCTATTGTTCGTGTGGTCTGATCAATGTAGGGATCGTTACATTCGGTAGACTCTAGCCGTTCGCAGAGCGAGATCACCTTCCCCGAGACGAGAAGAGTGCAGTTCTTTGTGACTGGGAGATTTCTTAAACATTAGACCAACGTTAAGAATGTGAGTACAAAGGGACTGATGAGTGAGCCGGTAATCCTAAAACATAAGATACTGTTGATGATTTGTGTCAAAATGGTTGTTGATGCAGAAATTCGGTTGAATATCTAATGAGACTACCTGTATAACTCTACAGGGGAGAAAAATCAATAAAATTATTAGTGCATTGAGGTGACTTGTGATATGTCGTTGCGTATTCACATTATTCGATCGTTGGTCGACATTACAATCAATGAATATGAGAAAACCCGAAGGTAAGTTGATACTTCGAAAGCATAAACAGTTTAGTAATACACTAGGACGCATACACAAAAGTTCGGATTCTTGAGTGATAGCAGCAAAACTGTGAGACCAGAGAACATACAGACCGGCCACGCAGGCGGACTTAAATATAGAAACAGAATACATGAAACGAACAGATTACAAATGGCTCTGAGCACTATGCGACTTAACTTCTGAGGTCATCAGTCGCCTAGAACTTAGAACTAATTAAACCTAACTAACCTAAGGACATCACACACATCCATGCCCGAGGCAGGATTAAAACCTGCGACCGTAGCGGTCGCTCGGTTCCAGACTGCAGCGCCTAGAACCGCACGGCCACTCCGGCCGACAACAGATTACACATAGGATGTGAAGTACAGTAGCTGATTTATGAAGATGATAATCATTGGTATCATGAAATACAACTGAAACTGCACTTGAGGTGTGTGCCACTTCTATAGAATAGCAAATGCCTGTGTTAGTTAAAAAATGAAATAAAAATTGATGCGTTTCCTTTTCTGCCCCTTAATGCTTGTATTTAATAGAAAGGAATTTTATTGCTTATTTACCATATAGTTTTCAACACTGTAAAATTTTCTACAAGAATGCAGAACACTTAATTTTGTACACGTCATTACGTCGAATGTCCCAAAATGGTTACAATCCTTACTTAAGAGTTTTTTGCAATGTGGTTTCCAGCCTGATTACTCCATTCCTCTGGTACCGAATGAAAGGAAAAAGAAAGAACTTTGAGCATGGTGCTTCATTCAGCAGTCGCTGGAACTTACAACATGCGCTCGTCATAACTATTGTTTTTTTCTTGTTTTTTATTTTTTTGTATGCCCGCTTCCTTTGGAGTTGCTTTCCATAAGCTGCTGTGAGCCGTTTAGTCTTCAGTGTTTACGCTTCCAACTGATGTGTACTACAATGTGCACCATAGTAGTTAATTTACAGTGAAAATTACAGTGCTACAAGAGTGCATCTTTTTGAATATTTCAGATGTACATCTTCTGATAAAGGAATTAAGATTTTTTCACACAGTAATTCTCTTTTCCCCTCACTGCTTATCAATCATAAATTCAAGTACCTGAGGGTAGCTATTGAGATGTAACACGAAATTTTCCATTGCCTTGGCTGTCTGAAAGTTACATATCGCCAGGAAATGACGAATTATAAAAACAAATAAAACGGATTAGGACAATATTTGCCGTCTGGAGCAATTTTAATTTTTTTTTCTATGACATGATCGCGATTTCGGCGTATTGCGCTTTTCGCCTGGGGTAGCAGTAGCAACATAAGCTGCTTCCATGCTAGTTAAAAATGTAACAACTAACAACGTATTATATTCTCAGACTGTTCTATAAACCAAAACTGCTTAGAAAAAAGAAAAATTTTCTAAGCTCTCTTCGATGTGGTGGTCGTTGCACATCGTTCGTTTGCAAGCGACACCATCCTCGAGGCAATTATGTCAAAATGGCTGCTAATAAATGAAAGTGCAAATCTTCTATTCAACTTTGGATTACATGCAAGAATGTGTCCCAAAACATGCTGTGAATATAACCACCTTTCTTTACAACATTTAGACACAAGGAACCATTATAATGACGTTATTTCACTGTACTTCGCAACAGATACGTAAACTAATTGTTAGCAGAACACAATAGTAACTACGTAACTGTTATAATAGTTCAGTTTGTCGCACCCCGCATTATTATTATTATTTCTTTCTTGTCTCAGACGTTATGTCTGGTTAAAAATGGAAGGTGACGCGGACCTTGATCAAGCGTGACTTCCGTTTAACTGTACAGTATACGTTACATTGCATTTAGGAACTTTCGGGTAATTGAACAACTGTCAATAATTACAGATTTCTGTAGTTGTATATATAAGTTTGGATGTAGCTGTATTGCATTGATGTACTGGTGGATATTGTGTGGTATGACTCCTGTAGTTGATAGTATAATTGGTATAATGTCAACTTTATCCTGATGCCACATGTCCTTGACTTCCTCAGCCAGTTGGATGTATTTTTCAATTTTTTCTCCTGTTTTCTTTTGTATATTTTTTGTATTGGGTATGGATATTTCGATTATTTGTGTTAATTTCTTCTTTTTATTGGTGAGTATGATGTCAGGTTTGTTATGTGGTGTTGTTTTATCTGTTATAATGGTTCTGATCCAGTACAATTTGTATTCATCGTTCTCCAGTACATTTTGTGGTGCATACTTGTATGTGGGAACATGTTGTTTCATAAGTTTATGTTGTAAGGCAAGCTGTTGATGTATTATTTTTGTTACATTGTCATGTCTTCTGGGGTATTCTGTATTTGCTAGTATTGTACATCCACTTGTGATGTGATCTACTGTTTCTATTTGTTGTTTGCAAAGTATGCATTTATCTGTTGTGGTATTGGGATCTTTAATAATATGCTTGCTGTAATATCTGGTGTTTATTGTTTGATCCTGTATTGCAATCATGAATCCTTCCGTCTCACTGTATATATTGCCTTTTCTTAGCCATGTGTTGGATGCGTCTTGATCGATGTGTGGCTGTGTTAGATGATATGGGTGTTTGCCATGTAGTGGTTTCTTTTTCCAATTTACTTTCTTCGTATCTGTTGATGTTATGTGATCTAAAGGGTTGTATAAGTGGTTATGAAATTGCAGTGGTGTAGCCGATGTATTTATATGAGTGATTGCTTTGTGTATTTTGCTAGTTTCTGCTCGTTGTAGAAAGAATTTTCTTAAATTGTCTACCTGTCTATAATGTAGGTTTTTTATGTCGATAAATCCCCTTCCTCCTTCCTTTCTGCTTAATGTGAATCTTTCAGTTGCTGAATGTAAGTGCTGTATTATATATTTGTGGCATTGTGATCGTGTAAGTGTATTGAGTGCTTCTAGGTCTGTGTTACTCCATTTCACTACTCCAAATGAGTAGGTCAATATTGATATAGCATAAGTATTTATAGCTTTTGTCTTGTTTCTTGCTGTCAATTCTGTTTTCAGTATTTTTGTTAGTCTCCGTCTATATTTTTCTTTTAGTTCTTCTTTAATATTTGTTTTATCTATTCCTATTTTTCGTCTGTATCCTAGATATTTATAGGCATCTGTTTTTTCCATCGCTTCTATGCAGTCGCTGTGGTTATTATTATTATTATTATTATTATCATCATCATCATCATCATCATCATTATCATTGGTTGTGGTCAGGCACAAAGCATTGACAGCCTGAAGTCACCAAATTTCTGCCAGTTCATATATAAGGAGATCAGCAATCAAGTTGTTTTCAAACAATAAGTATAGTGGCCACACTTCGACATGCTTCATTTTAACTATGGATGCAGAGTGTGTCCATAAGGAGAGGGGTGGTGCATTGGAAGCACGATTCGTAACAAGTGTCTAACCTCAATGGAAATAGTTAGCCCTGTTTCTGCAGCGGGGTGGAGTGAGCGACAAACACACTGTACGTGCGAATGTTTAAAAGCTGTAGACTGAGAAAATCGTAACTGCATACTATCAGAAACATGGTCGAAAATTTCGCTCTGGATCCGTTGCTGGAACTGACATCTTGCAAGTGTGAATTTGTCTTCTTGCTTCAACATTCTATAAGGAAAAATGTTGCTGGAAATAAGCAGTGCCTCATCTACCTTGTTGACTCGTTAACTGGTGGTTTTTGGTTTAATAAAATACCTACAGGCACTACATATCATTTACCTTTCGTCTTTTAAAATTAAGTATTCAAATAATATTGTTTTCCATAGCAGAGTTTAATTAGGTGTTAATGTAGATGATAAGTCAGAAAAGGTTACTAGCTGTATTCTGATTGCGTTCAAGGGTAATTGTCGGGATAGGTTAGCAACCACTAGGCTAATACATGGAAGTTGAGATAACGTGAGCAGTCTCCTTTCTGTTGTGGTGAACATTGTAAATATTTTTACCATAGCAGTGCCGCACGAAGCAGTCATTTGCGAACCCTGCAGTGGCGTAAAGCACATGTCAAATAACAGACTACTGCGTGAATTGGTTGATTAAACTGTACATGATAGCGATATTGATCTATCGTTGATAAAACTTGTGAAATATAAGCGCTTGGGAAAAATTAATGAGAAAAAAAAAAAAAAAAAAACGGAAACGGATATAATTGTGAGGAAAGGGAGGATTTCATGTTCACATTCTAGAATACACTAAACATATCGTGTTAATTAATGAAGGTTTATTGGCGGTTTTTCAGTCGGATGTAACAGTCATTGTAGCATTTCAGAGCCGTTTGGTGCTTATCCAAGGACGACAGATCCGTAGCTGTAGGCAGCAGTGTATGGTGCAGCGTAGGCCAGAGGAGCCGCTGCTGCGGTGTAGGCGACGGGGGCGGCGACTGCGGGGGCGGCGACGGCTGGGGCGGTGTAGGCGACGGGGGCGGCGGCCACGTAGCTGGCCAGCAAGCCGGGGGCCGGCTTGGGGCCGGGGGCGGCCAGGCAGGCGGCCACCACGGCCAGGGCGACGATCACCTGTGACGTGCAAAAAAGGAGGCTGACGTAACCACTGCTTTCTCAGTATTTAATTACCTGTTTATATTGTAGGGTAACGTTAAGTCACTTGTTTATTACAAACAACACAAGAAGTATGACATCCATACGGTCTGGAATATATAATAATAACCTATGCGCCACGACTATTTCAGTGTGATGAGGACATGTCCGAAAGAACGAACACCATACGCTTAAGCAATCTGTTTTGTTGTCGTTTGTTCACAAAGTACAGCTAAGTCTCTATCCATGAGTATTCACATATCTTCTTAGCTAGCACGAAACACCTCTCTTTTCCAGCGGACACTGGACGCGCCCTAGCATTTAAACATCACAGATATTCTCCTGAAAACTTGTTGGACTAGCATTATTACGTTTCCTCTCTTCAAGATAACAGGATAATGCCTGACAGACGAAGCAAGGAGAGCATAAGAATAAGGTTAATGTAAAGAAAGAAACGAACATCTAAATGCAAAGAAATTTTCGATAATCAGATATAGACAATTTGACAACGAAATTTCTAAACCTGCTCGGATGTGAATCATTGGTTATGGGGAATCAGAATAACAAACCGAGTGTCAGTGACGTGGCACTACAGAAGGATGCTGAAAACTGCGGGACCGGTTAACATAAGAAGTGAAAGAGTTCTCTGTCGAATGTGCACGTGAGGGAACATATGGCCAACTATATTTGAAGTGACAAGCAAGTAGGACTTCCGTCAAGGAGCTGCCCGAGTTATACAATCTGCTTAGTACTTCATCTGCGGAACTTTCAGAGGGGTTCCTGAGTGATGAGTCGGAGATAGGATATTGATAAATTGTTAAGTTTTCCATTGGCTGTCACACAGTTTTTGAACTATAAATACTGTTTCAACTTCGAAGCTCCTTGTCCTTCTCTCATTTAGTCATTCTCATTCATATTTCTGAATTCAAATACAACATTTCTCGAAATACTGTGGGACTTGCAGATGATCAGAGCTTGGTGAATACAATCCAGGTGATTCTAGACAGATATAAGTGTAATGCTACGTTGTAAATACACGGAAAGATGCGATATCGTTTGAGTAGGTAATCTGCGATCTTTCACTGCAATTGGAAACAAATTTATCAGAGTTTCCAAAATGAGTTATTTTTGGCGGAACTATCTCGTAATCTACCAGAAAGATTTATATCACCGCACACCCAGCTGCAGAATGAAAATTTCATTTTGGAAGCGTTCCCTATGTTATAGATAAACAATGTCTCCGCAGTATCCTTTCTTCTAGTCCTGACAAATCTCACGGATGTGTGAAGTTTGCTAAGTAGGAAAGGACAAACTGGCGGAAGTAAAACGTTGAGGACGAATAGTGAGTCGTGTAGATGTAGCTTGCATTGTAGAGCACTTCCCTGTGCAAGGCAAAGGCCTCGAGTCTCGGTACGGAACACAGCTTTAATGTGCAAGGAAGCATTAATATACGATGAAGACAATCCCGAAACCTCATCTAACATACAGTGCCCTGGGAGAACGTCAAGAATCAAATCTTGCCGTGAGGAATCGGTTGTATTGAAGGAATACACACAAGAAATGCTCACCTACGTCACTATTATTGAATCAGTTCTCAAATGTAGTTCATCGGTCTAGGTCAGATATCAGTAAGGGTTAACGGAGAAGTAGGAATGCGTAAGAGCGTCCCAGAAATATTCAATGAAGTGTATTGGGGGATGTTACAAGAGAGGCGTGTACCGCGAGTCAAGAAACACACTATGTCCTCCGAGAAACACATCGCTTGAACACTATATCTTCCAAAATATCTCTTTCGTCAAGGGTATGAACAGTTGAAACAACTCCAAGCATTGCAGCTGTCCTAGCCTGGATACAGCACGAAGATTCATCGAGAGACTTCATGCTGTAGATGCTTACCTGCTTGTACATGTTGCTAGCTTGATACCTTCTGGTAACCTGAAGAAGCAACCTGCTGCCTCGCCTTTATATACAAAGCGCGTAAGCTCGGAAAGTATCCAACGCACGTTCAGTGACGCAGAAGGCGAAGCGACCGACCGATGGCCCGTGGCGAGGCCAGGAGCTTGGCTGCCAATTGCATAAGAGGCAACACCTGGCCTATCTGCATCTACACTACGCAAGCCGTTGTATGGTGAATGGCGATGGATACTTAAGGTTACTATCAGGTACCTTCTGTCCAAAGCTGTTCTCATAAGGTTTGCACTGTGAATATGATTCAATACACGGTCTATTCTCACTTACTTTCCTCCGTGAGATTGATTGTGGTGATTGTAATCGATTTGCAACTTGTTTCCCGTTTGAATTTTCACTCTGCCGCGGAGTACGTGATATTTTCAAACTTACTGGCTGATTAGAATTGTGTGCCGGGTAGGGACTTCCAGCTATGACCTTTGTCTTTCGCGGGCAATTGCTCTACAGACTGAGCTACCTAAGCACAGTACACTCTCCACATTCAAAGCTCAACTTCCACTTGTACTTAGCACTAAGTTCTTACGATCCCCTTTCAATTTCATACATAGAACACCCAATCCAGGACATACACTACCCGGCAAAAAGTCAAGCACCCAAAACGGAAGGAGGAAATGAACGGGAACTTCATTGGTAACAGGATATGTTAAATTATTTTAGTGGTTAGGAAACAGTCAGCCGGCCGGAGTGGCCGAGCGGTTCTAGGTGCTTCAGTCTGGAAACGTGCTGCCGCTACGGTCGCAGGTTCGAATCCTGTCTCAGGCATGGATGTGTGTGACGTCCTTACGTTAGTTAAATTTAAGTAGTTCTTCGTTCTAGGGGACTGATGACCTCAGATGTTAAGTCCCATAGTGCTCAGAGCCATTTGAACCGAAACAGAGTCAAATTTACAAAGAACTTGGCTACCTGACCAAATACCTGTATGGCGTTGGACGACGTCCGACCAGGATGGATGCACCGATATTATCGTGAAGAATGGAATAAGGTCGATGTATCACTCTTGAGGTAAACTGGCTCACAACTGTTGTAAGTGATCCTTGATACACTGGATATGTGTACAGCGGCGGGGTTGACGTCCGAGTTGGTCTCATTTATGTGCTATCACTGACCGATCTGGAGACCTTGCTGTCCACGGGTACCTCAGCATCACTCAGTTTACACGAATGTGTGCCCCGAGTGGACAAGGATTGTCCTGTTGAAACACGAAGCTATGATACTGAAGCATGAGAAGTAACACACGAGGACGCAGGATATCTGTTCCAATGTGGCGTCAGAGTTCCCTCAGTCACTACTAGATGTGACTATAAGTCATACCTGAAGGCTCCCCACACCATGACGCGAGAAGTAAACACTGGAAATATTAGACTGTTGAGACTCCTTCCCAGATCGCTACAGTACTCATCGACTACGGTCATCAGCAAGTCATGCGGTGTATGATTATTAATTTAGACATATTCGCTTCATTTTAGTATTACGTTCAGTACAACTGAACCGGATTTTTTAAAATTAATTATCATGCCACTCCAGTTGAGGGTGTCCTACTGCGACGGTACGTCACATTAATTTGACATTTTTAGCGGTTGTAAATCGTAGTTTACGTATTTTATGAATGTAATTAGTGTAAAAGATATAGTTAATGTTCTTGAAACAACTGATATGCAGCGATAGCATCTGTATTTAATGTCTATGAAAATAAAAAAGGATCGACAGACGCGATTGTACGTCCTAGGAGGAAGGATGTGTTTTGTGGTACACACACTGTTTTGTTTCGCTATACGGAAGGCAACCATTGAGCGGCTACATATATTTTATGTAAGTTATTCGTATTTCTGCTTAAATAAACTTGTTATAATTACAAAATGAATATCTTTGTAATAGTTGTCACCTCAAATGCTCGCAGTGGTTAGTTATTTTTAATAAGCATTTTTTCAGTAATTTGCGCTGCGAGAAGCTCATCTTCCGATGCAGCCTCTAGTCGGCCATTACGCGCCGAAGTATTAATTTATTTTTCGGTGTTTACAGTAACAGTAAATGCGAGAGATTTCGTTATAAGAAACTTTGTAAATAGCAACAGATAATTTACGTTAAAGTTCATGTTTTTAAACTATACAGATTCCATGAGTTCAGTAAGTTTTATCTTGGCCTCTCCACGGCAACAATCGAAATTCTCTCAAGCCTTGCTTTGCGGTCAATAAAGAGAAATTAACAAAATTACGTTCAATTCAGTAAACGGCAACTATATTTTAGTCATCACGTTCAAAATCTAAAGTTGGTACATGAATAACTGAGGCCCTTCAAGAACCTGTTTTATATTTACTTATGCACGTAAGTAAAAGTGATAAGAAAAGACAATATTCCTGAGAGAAAGAATCATGCTGATACATTAAAAATATATATATATATATATATATATATATATATATATATATATATATATATATATATATATAGTGTGTGTATGTGTGTGTGTGTTATTTCCTTTGAATGTGACGTAACGAATCCCAACGGACGCCACACTACGTATGAAATACTGTGTCTGCCAGGGCGGAGCAGAACTGCGATTCATCACTGAACACAATTCGACGTCATTATTCAGCAATCCATGCGTCCCACTCACGACTCCAGTCCAAACTCGGCCGTCGGTATTGTGGTACTGGTGGCAGGTTACACACGGGCGGAAAGTGTCTAGGCCGGCTGCTGTTTGTCTCCGCACAATGTTGCAAAAAATGGTTCAAACGGCTCTGAGCACTATGGGACTCAACTGCTGTGGTCATCAGTCCCCTAGAACTTAGAACTACTTAAACCTAACTAACCTAAGGACATCACACACATCCATGCCCGAGGCAGGATTCGAACCTGCGACCTTAGCAGTCGGAATGTTGCAGGATGACACATAATATTGAGGGAGTCCGTTACTTCAAGTCTCTCTGCAGGCGCAGTTGTGCAGCGCTTACAATGTACTTGGTCTACAATACGTAAATCGCCCATAGTGACGGTCAGGAATGGTCCACTGGAATCTTGACAACGGATACGCCTGCCTTCACTTTCCCACGCAGTTCGGCATCAGGTCACTGTCATCTCCGACTGCCCCACAAATCTGTATACCAAATGGAGACCAGAATGGGTCTCCTTTCTAACTCTGTCAGGTGCTGGTAATGCTGTCTCACGTCAGTAGGCTTCATCTATCTGTCCTTCGGTGTGATCACTGAACATCTGACGCCGTTCACGCCGCTTATTTACACTGCCAGGACTGATAACAACACTATGCACGGAAAACGCAAATCCACTGTGATTGTCGTCTACGTCTAGTGGAGGATTATAATTCTAGTCGCTTACCTTCCGCCGATGGTGGGTACTTGTGAGACGACACCTTGTGATCCAATCGTGTCTCCTGTGTACGTTAGTTTGTTGGTCAGGCAGGGTATATGGTAACAATTTTTATCATACTCGCTGTGCCCAAAGACGTGTGTAGAACAGTTCCTTTCTGAATGCGAGTTTTTTGTTTTCATGCATAGCCAATAAGTAAATGAATTGCAGTACTTTAGATATGTCAGGAGACATATGACTTTAAAAAATTAAATACGGTAAATCTGGCAAAACTCAATGTTAAAAGATTTAAATCTCTCTTGGAAGTCATCCAGTCCGTTATCCGTGTCATACTCATCGTTGCTATTCGTTCGATCAAGAGTTCCACGTCATAGGAATGCTATCTGAGACTCCCGAAGTCGCTATTCGGTCGTCCAATGAGATATACACTCCTGGAAATGGAAAAAAGAACACATTGACACCGGTGTGTCAGACCCACCATACTTGCTCCGGACACTGCGAGAGGGCTGTACAAGCAATGATCACACGCACGGCACAGCGGACACACCAGGAACCACGGTGATGGCCGTCGAATGGCGCTAGCTGCGCAGCATTTGTGCACCGCCGCCGTCAGTGTCAACCAGTTTGCCGTGGCATACGGAGCTCCATCGCAGTCTTTAACACTGGTAGCATGCCGTGACAGCGTGGACGTGAACCGTATGTGCAGTTGACGGACTTTGAGCGAGGGCGTATAGTGGGCATGCGGGAGGCCGGGTGGACGTACCGCCGAATAGCTCAACACGTGGGGCGTGAGGTCTCCACAGTACATCGATGTCGTCGCCAGTGGTCGGCGGAAGGTGCACGTGCCCGTCGACCTGGGACCGGACCGCAGCGACGCACGGATGCACGCCAAGACCGTAGGATCCTACGCAGTGCCGTAGTGGACCGCACCGCCACTTCCCAGCAAATTAGGGACACTGTTGGTCCTGGGGTATCGGCGAGGACCATTCTCAACCGTCTCCATGAAGCTGGGCTACGGTCCCGCACACCGTTAGGCCGTCTTCCGCTCACGCCCCAACATCGTGCAGCCCGCCTCCTGTGGTGTCGCGACAGGCGTGAATGGAGGGACGAATGGAGACGTGTCGTCTTCAGCGATGAGAGTCGCTTCTGCCTTGGTGCCAATGATGGTCGTATGCGTGTTTGGCGCCGTGCAGGTGAGCGCCACAATCAGGACTGCATACGACCGAGGCACACAGGGCCAACACCCGGCATCATGGTGTGGGGAGCGATCTCCTACACTGGCCGTACACCACTGGTGATCGTCGAGGGGACACTGAATAGTGCACGGTACATCCAAACCGTCATCGAACCCATCGTTCTACCATTCCTAGACCGGCAAGGGAACTTGCTGTTCCAACAGGACAATGCACGTCCGCATGTATCCCGTGCCACCCAACGTGCTCTAGAAGGTGTAAGTCAACTACCCTGGCCAGCGAGATCTCCGGATCTGTCCCCCATTGAGCATGTTTGGGACTGGATGAAGCGTCGTCTCACGCGGTCTGCACGTCCAGCACGAACGCTGGTCCAACTGAGGCGCCTGGTGGAAATGGCATGGCAAGCTGTTCCACAGGACTACATCCAGCATCTCTACGATCGTCTACATGGGAGAATAGCAGCCTGCATTGCTGTGAAAGGTGGATATACACTGTACTAGTGCCGACATTGTTCATGCTCTGTTGCCTGTGTCTATGTGCCTGTGGTTCTGTCAGTGTGATCATGTGATGTATCTGACCCCAGGAATGTGTCAATAAAGTTTCCCCTTCCTGGGACAATGAATTCACGGTGTTCTTATTTCAATTTCCAGGAGTGTATATCAAAATGGCGTCATAAGTAATGTATCATTTAATCTGTAATTTTTTCCTAACATAGACTGAACAAAAGAAGTTGTGAGTGAATGATTCATACTATAAGAGCGTTTCTCAGGACGTGCTGTTTCAATAAAGATGTATTTATCACGTTTATAAAATATAAAAATGATCGCAATGACAAGATGACAACGAGATTGTACTTACGAAAACATGAAAAATAAGAGCCACAGTATGACAGTTCGAATATAATAATATCTTAAAGCACAACCAACGATAAAATTCCATCTAAGTAATATGATTTTTCTTTGCGTTGCTTCGATGAATAATAACTGATGTTTTCATATTATTTTAGACAATACCTTAAAATGGAACAGTTCTAGTTGTAGAGATTGAGAGAAAAGACTCCACTGATAGAACTTTTGCGACCGTGGCTAAGAGAGGGAAATGACATAAATCCAAATTAAATATTTGTCCTCATGAAATCTGTCTGTTATGAATCTACTGCATTCAAATCTTATGTTTTCTGTGTTGCGGGTAATCTGTTTTATTATGTGTTACGTTGTCTCCCTTTTTGCATACACGTTCAACTGTATGATCACAGTAAGTTTCCTCTCATGTAATTGACGTTATAGACATCCCACATAATTGATCTGTATTACCTCTACAAACCAGAATTCTATTGTGGTTTATTTTTGTTGTCTGAACAGTGGTGCAGTTATACGTATCCGTCACACGGCCGATAATCACCAGTAAATCGCTCGCGGATAGGCCCATTACCACACTGTTAATTGCGGCCTCAAATTAGGAAAACCGCGAGTGAGATTAGACATGTATGTGCCGAACAACGCTGTAATGGGCGTGAGGGACGCGCTGTAGTTTCTACGAAAGCAACGTGATCACAACAGATTTAAACTGAGTCCAGATTTGTTATTAATTTAAAAAAGCTCTTAACGAACTCAAATTAAGCGAAATCATGGCAATGAAAGTAGCTCTGATTGAAATAAAAATTAATGATTCATCTACCGGTCTGGCGAATCAGATTCGATCGCCGTATAATCCTCTGCCATTCGGTGTCATGCATACCACTTGCCAACCATTTTGCCATCTTTTCAGACCTTGGAGCCGCTACTTCTCATTCCAGCAGTTCCCCAATCGACATACTAGAATGTGTGCACCCCCTGCCGATTCTCTAACCAAGGAAACAATCCTTGGTAGTACCAAGAGTACAATTTACGTCCTTCGCATGGCAGCACCAATACTGACAACTCGAATACAGAGGCTGACTCGAAATAACGCATGAAGTACCTCAATGATGATATTGATAGCGGAAAGATGGACACAACTGCGAAGATACAAACATTGAATTCAGATCCTGAAATTACAAGCGTTGTTCGTTTCGTTCATTAAGGAAATACCGACATGAGTGACAATCAAGTAAATTGCTCCATTACAAAATTGCGCCTGTCTGTAGTACGATGTGATCTTAACTATTGTACGCAAATTATGCATAGTATGAGCACATGGCTCACTTTGCCTCAGTTACTGCAGGCCACTGGTACAATGACGAGTTCCAAGCGATTGGACAAAGAGGTGTGTCTTTCACGTTTCAAAGGTACTCGCCAGTCAGCTTTGAATAACAAGCGGGCAGTAGTAGCTCATCAGAAATATAACAGATATATGTTTCGACGTAGCGTGGTATAACCTCCTTGAAAACAGATAATCTCCGTCATAGTAATCCACATAAATTTGGCAAACCTCGATTTAATGAAACCTATCTCGCTATTTTCACCCATGGCATCTAGAAGACAATATTATAGAAACAAACAGATAAAAGCCTTGTTCGTTAACTCACGAAAAGTGTTAAATGCAGAGTAGCATTGTTGGCCAGTAGACATTATAGGACATTACAAGCTATCAGACGTCAGATGCCACAGGTACACTTTTCTTAAGGGAAGATGTCGACAGGTATGAATGTAATTTCGAGCGCAACCATAGCATATTAATAGTGCATATGCTGGAAACTATGTATTATCTTACCCGTTGGGAAAGCTCCCAGAGGCTGATCCGAGATACTTGCCAGAAAACAGTAGTGAAACGCAGGGAGACATCCAGAGGATTGACCCTTTACACATGGACTGGCTATTCTTCCTCTACTCCTTTATTTTAACAGTGGTTATTCGCATCAACAATCATTTTCGTGTCATTATACTTGGCCTTCAGAACTTCGATCTTGTGGTTAAAGATTTTTCTTTCCAGCAAGGAAATTTATTTACAGTTTATTGTATGTTACTATCACACGAGAACGCTAATTCACATTTGGAAATAACTGTTACTGAAGCAGGCATGCATTTCTATAATTTGACTATGGTATTTAATAGACTGCGTAGTTTCTAGTGGAAATCGCTATAAGGGCGGGGTTTTACGAAAGTAATAGTACAACATCTGGAACGTACGTGTATCTAATTTGTTATGAAAGTACCAGATACTTTTAAGACAAACAATCATGACAGAATTACGTAGTTTCTTTCATAACACGAGCATCAAAATAAGGCGTTTGCATATCATGGATGGAATGTGGTATAAGAAATTAAATATCCTCTTGTGATATGGCTTTTAGTACTTCGTCTAACCTCCTTTCTTCCTAATTACCTCAAAAATTCCTTTCGGTATTGATTTTGTTCGGGTTTGTAGTTCTTGCACTGAAATTATTGCCGACTTTTCTCGTGTCGCTGTTTTCGGCTCACAGACGGCCTGAAATTGCCTTCTATTACTTTAAAACCCCTTGCAAGTATTCCGCAATAGTTTTCCATGAGGTTTAGGTCCACGCTTCGTGCAGGCCAGGACAAGACACCGATAACTTTGTCTTCAAACCACTTTTTGATTATAGCAGAAACGTGCACAAATGCATTATCTTGTTGACACATTAGACTTTCGTCTCCTGGGTCCTCACCCATTGTAATCAATTGTTTCCCTAGCTTCTTAGTGCATATGTTAGAGTTCAGTCTAGCGTTCAGCTATGCAATGAGTGATTTATGCATTAGCGCAGAAGGCTACATAAATTATGACAATTCCTCCACCAAACTTTGTGCTCATTCTTACCTGCTGTTTTGTTCCCAGATCATACTAATAATATTGCAGCGCGTTCAGGCTGTCTAAATTAAATCCCTCCTCATCCACCGAGCGAGGTGGTGCAGTGATTAACACAATAGACTCGCATTCTGAAGGACGACGGTTCAAACCCGCGTTCGTCCATCCTGATTTAGTTTTTCCGTGATTTCCCTAATTCCTTCAAGCGAATGCCGTATGGTCCCTTTGAAAGGATGCGGCAGACTTCCTTCCCCATCCTTCCCTAATCCGACGGGACCGTTGACTTCGCTGTTTGGTCCCTCCCCCAATCAACCAAGGAACCAACCAACCAACCATCTACTCTTCATCTCTGAAGTGTGCTTTCCCCTATTCCGAAGTCATGACAAATGTTTTTCAGCAACTCCAATCTAGCCATGTTTGGGTGTCAGAACAGGATTCTTCAGTCTTTCTGCAGAACGTTTTGAATGCAAAATGTTTGTAATGTGACAAAAATTGTCGTACATGTCTGGCTGTTATTGACAATCGTAAATCAGGAACAAGTTGAGAAGAATAACGATCTGTGGCCCTTGGTTTGTGTAAAAGGGACTCCTTCCAACCACAGATAATTTTCTACTTTGCACATGTTTTCCGTTCTGTCCATATCGTGCGCCAAATTTAACAAAATCACTGAACTTCAACTATTTAACTTCTTGGCCATTTGACGATTAGAGTGTGCCATTTCCATGAACGCACAGATTTTTGGATTTTTATAACGTGATAACTGTCTACCGCTTGGATTGACAGATTCATATTTTATGTACACAACATGAACTATCATTGATAGAACCTGTTTCTAGCTGCAGTAAAGGCACGTACACCCACACTAACACCGCACAGAACGGGCAGCCTTTATAAATACTTCCACACCTCAATCACCTCAATGCCGTTGACATCAGATGCGATACCATTTGACTGCAGTGGACGGTATACTGGATCTCACAATATTGCATGTACACCGTGTACAAATATTCCAAACGGTATTGTTACTATTTCTACAGGGTGTTTCCATGAGGACGTACAAACACGTAACAGGACATAGAGAATGGTCCACAGAACAATTTGAGATAGGGAACCTGGTGTCGGAGAAGCCAACATAAGGAGATATGGGAGTAAACTTTTCTACTGCTTTGGCTAGCATTACTTTTTACCAGCTTACTGACAACTAACATGCGTGCAAGTTTACAAGTACTGTGCTGTCTATTTACATATACATGCTTTATTTCCTGCAGGGAAACAAGGATAACGAGCGTGATTACGAGGAAGTCATAATGCAAGTTTTGTTTGCTTTTCCTTAATGTGGCTCTGTTGTGTCGTATTTACCCTATCCCATTACAGAACGTTCTAAGAATCAACGACAGACCCATTCATTACTCAGTGCTATTCAGAGACGTACAGCACAATACGATCGAGCAGTACCGGTACAGTACTTCCTGGTCGCTGGGTTGGAAGGGGAGGTCCTATTCCATGGCTTGCGAGGTCACCAGACCTGAATTCCCTTGATTATTTCCTATGATGATATCTAAAGCCACTTGAGGTTCTGAGCCCAGTGGATGTGGAGATGTAATTAGTTGAAAAAATTGTAGCTGCTTGTGATGTGATTAGAAAGACTATAGGGGTATTTGTCAGGATGTGTCAGTATCTTTTTCGTTGAAGTCATGATTGCACTAAGATTGATGGCCGTCAGATTATGAATATTTTGTAAGATACAGTACAAATACTACGTTAATTGTGTCAGTGATGGTATTTGCAGTTAATTAATATAAATAAAAAAGTACACAGTAATGTAATTTTATTCCTATTATCTCAATAAGCTGGCTTCTCCGACGCTAGTTTTCCTAACTGAAATTTTTCAGGGGACCATCCTCTACGTCCTGTTAAATTTTTTCACTCTCTTACTGACACACCCTTTCTGAATACCCATTGCTCCATACTGATTTCCACTACTGTATATCGTAATTAGCAGCAGACTTACACATTTTTCCATCTCACATCCAAAGTTTTTGCTACGCTTTTCCCAGTGGCATATTTGCTTCTGCCTATAAGGAGTTCCTCCGTTTATACACTAATATTGAGCTTCCTAATTGTCAAGGTCGTACTGTATATGTATCGTCAAATATGGTGGCATGACGTTCCACTATCTTATTTTAGTTTTTCGAAAGACCTTACCAATTGCTCATCTTTAATCGAGAGCCTTAGGGGGATGGTGACACGCTACCTACTAGTAAACGTCTTGTAGCACTCGGCACGACTATCGCGGGGCTGAGTAACTGCATGGTTTTTTGTGACGTCATGGTAGTTTTCGTGGTCATTTGTTTACCCAACTCGGTCATCAGAGGCTTTTGTTGTGCTACAGCACCGAACAGAGATGTGTTAGAAGTTTGTGGGAGGGAAATAAGCTAAATGATATGTAGCTACAACGCCGAATGACCAAGAATCTAAAAAAAATTCGGGTCTTGTCAGCACACCTGATATCAGGCTTTCTTTCGCTGAACGAAGTAAAGCACTTCCTGCGAGATCTGTGTGTATAATATTACTCGTAATTCCTCTTTACATAAGCAAACTTTAATGTTTTAGTGTAGGCATGTGAACTTCGCTGATGGAGTAGCCTAAACTCAGTTGCATATTTCAGTGTCAAGGTTTCAGTGGTTTACTTATCCTGTTATTCGGTGGCATTTTTGTGCCGTATCAACAAACTAGTAGCTGGACGGTATGCTGAACAGATAAATGGACTTGATGATTTCTATGATTGAGGAAGAAACAGTATTGTTTGTAGGAGATGTAGTGTTTCATTTTGATGTGACTTTTAGATTCTCATATCTTTGAATCGTTAGGACGAGATTAATGTATTTGTTGGGATAGTCTAGGATGTTTCCAAGAGCAAGCGTGTAGCTAAGGGGAGACTTTTTCCATTGTGTTCTTGCAATCAAATTGTTCAGTCTTCAAATGTCTCATTTCTGTAACATAACAATCGTTTTAACTTGCTATGATAGTCTCGCGTATAAAAAAGGAAGTGATGACTGTTATCACAATTTGATTAACTGATGTGGTAATGCAGACAATATGCTAATTAGCTGTCCATTTACTGACCCTCATGCAATTACGTCATGTAGCAGGATAGAATTTCCTGCGAAGGTCAGGAGCGTGTGGAAAGCGACATGGACATGATTTGTTGACATCACGGTATTAATGTGGTAGATAGAAAATTACCAAAAAGTATGTTTGAAATCTTGGAAAGAAGTGCTTCATTTTCCAGTCAATACGTATGCTCCTGCGTCCTTGAAAAACAGTCGGTAGGAGAAGAGCTAAGTGTTTAAGATGGATCACGCAGGGTCCCCTCATGCTATTATAGACCTCCTGCGTCGTAAGCAGTTGTAGCGGATCAATTGGGGCGAACTTGAAGAATGTTTCGTATAAATTCCGTGGTGGAAATTTTCTTATCAGCTATGTACTGTGAGACTGAAGTGATTCGGACGGATGTTAGGGTCAGAGAAACATGTGATACTGTATGAAGTACACTCCTGGAAATGGAAAAATGAACACATTGACACCGGTGTGTCAGACACACCATACTTGCTCCGGACACTGCGACAGGGCTGTACAAGCAATGATCACACGCACGGCACAGCGGACACACCAGGAACCGCGGTGTTGGCCGTCGAATGGCGCTAGCTGCGCAGCATTTGTGCACCGCCGCCGTCAGTGTCAGCCAGTTTGCCGTGGCATACGGGGCTCCATCGCAGTCTTTAACTCTAGTAGCATGCCGCGACAGCGTGGACGTGAACCGTATGTGCAGTTGACGGACTTTGAGCGAGGGCGTATAGTGGGCATGCGGGAGGCCGGGTGGACGTACCGCCGAATTGCTCAACACGTGGGGCGTGAGGTCTCCACAGTACATCGATGTTGTCGCCAGTGGTCGGCGGAAGGTGCACGTGCCCGTCGACCTGGGACCGGACCGCAGCGACGCACGGATGCACACCAAGACCGTAGGATCCTACGCAGTGCCGTAGGGGACCGCACCGCCACTTCCCAGCAAATTAGGGACACTGTTGCTCCTGGGGTATCGGCGAGGACCATTCGCAACCGTCTCCATGAAGCTGGGCTACGGTCCCGCACACCGTTAGGCCGTCTTCCGCTCACGCCCCAACATCGTCCAGCCCGCCTCCAGTGGTGTCGCGACAGGCGTGAATGGAGGGACGAATGGAGACGTGTCGTCTTCAGCGATGAGAGCCGCTTCTGCCTTGGTGCCAATGATGGTCGTATGCTTGTTTGGCGCCGTGCAGGTGAGCGCCACAATCAGACTGCATACGACCGAGGCACACAGGGCCAACACCCGGCATCATGGTGTGGGGAGCGATCTCCTACACTGGCCGTACACCACTGGTGATCGTCGAGGGGACACCGAATAGTGCACGGTACATCCAAACCGTCATCGAACCCATCGTTCTACCATTCCTAGACCGGCAAGGGAACTTGCTGTTCCAACAGGACAATGCACGTCCGCATGTATCCCGTGCCACCCAACGTGCTCTAGAAGGTGTAAGTCAACTACCCTGGCCAGCAAGATCTCCGGATCTGTCACCCATTGAGCATGTTTGGGACTGGATGAAGCGTCGTCTCACGCGGTCTGCACGTCCAGCACGAACGCTGGTCCAACTGAGGCGCCAGGTGGAAATGGCATGGCAAGCCGTTCCACAGGACTACATCCAGCATCTCTACGATCGTCTCCATGGGAGAATAGCAGCCTGCATTGCTGCGAAAGGTGGATATACACTGTACTAGTGCCGACATTGTGCATGTTCTGTTGCCTGTGTCTATGTGCCTGTGGTTCTGTCAGTGTGATCATGTGATGTATCTGACCCCAGGAATGTGTCAATAAAGTTTCCCCTTCCTGGGACAATGAATTCACAATGTTCTTATTTCAATTTCCATGAATGTACTTTATCCGAGAATTACGTACAGCACTTAACCAGAGAACCGACTCGTGAATATAAAATCTTACACCAGCTAGGGGACAAACAGCCCTAACTT
The DNA here is from genome assembly GCF_021461385.2 of Schistocerca piceifrons. Lineage (NCBI taxonomy): Eukaryota > Metazoa > Arthropoda > Insecta > Orthoptera > Acrididae > Schistocerca > Schistocerca piceifrons. The sequence continues at coordinate 287,578,017 of NC_060144.1, read as the reverse complement.
TTCGACTCCGTTGACGCAGAGAATGAAACAAGGAGCCCAAGGCCGTTGTAGCATCACTGAAAACGGCTGTAAGTAGAAATACAAATAAAGGCAGGAAGATCTTTCTGTTTAGCAAGAGAGACAAGAAACAGATTTCAGATAACCTGAGCGATCGGCACGAATATTTCATCTCCAGCACTAACAGCTTTGGGTAAAGTGGATAAAGTTGAAGAGCATTTTACAAAATGCTTTAGATAGGTATGTGCCAAACAAAGATGGATGGGTAAGACCCGCCTTGGCTCAACAGCCGTGTTAGAAAACTAACAAAACCCAACCGAGCTTCACAGCTGATTTAAGCGTAGTCAAATCCTAAAGGAGAAACAAAAGTTAAATGACGCAAATTATCATTAGGAGAGGCGTACGTAGAAACGAATTTGAAATTAAAAGTCTCTCCAGCGACTTCACAGAAAATTCTAAGAAGTTTTGGTCTTATGTTGAACCAGTAAACGGATCAAGCCATCTGTCCAGGCATTCTGTAATGGTTCAAATGGCTCTGAGCACTATGGGCCTTAACATCTGTGGTCATCAGTCCCCTAGAACTTAGAACTACTTAAACCTAACTAACCTAAGGACATCACACACATCCATGCCCGAGGCAGGATTCGAACCTGCGACCGTTGCAGTCGCTCGGTTCCGGATTGAGCGCCTGAACCGCTAGACCACCGCGGCCGGCTAGGCATTCTGAGACCTCATTGGGAGTGGAATGGAGGACGACACAAAAACGGCCGAGATACTAACGCTCTTTTTCCTTCAACTGTTTCACAGAGAAAGAAAGCACTGTACTGTTTCTTTTAAATCGACCCGCAAATGACAACATGGCTGATTCGAAATACGTAAACACGTGATAGAAGGCAGCAGAAATCGCTCGACAGAGGAAAGGATACCAATTCCATTCTACACACAGAATGCGAAAGAACTTGCATCTCTTGTTGCAGCAGAGTACCGTCAGTATTTGGAAGAGCCATGTATTCCTGATGATCGGAAAAAGCACAGATCATTCCTGATTTCAGCAAGGATCATCGAACAGCTGCACAAATCATAGGCCTATATCTCTGACGTAGGTCAGCTGTACATGATTTATGTTCGCGTAATACGACATTTCTGGAGGGCGGAAATCCCCTCTGTAGGAAGCAACATGGTTTCAAAAACAACGGTCTTGTGAAACCCACGAGACCCAGAAATCAATAGATGCAAACGCCCAGGTAGACGCCATGTTGCTTGACTTATGGAAGGTATTCGATACTATTCCGCACTACCGCCTAATGAAAAGAAGACGAGCTTACGGAACAACAGACTAGCTGTGAGACTGGATTGAAGAGTTTCTAGCAAACAGAGTACAGAATGTCGTTCTGAACGAAGAGAAGCCTTTAGACGTGAAGTTACCTGTTAGTGTGCCCCTTAGTGTTACAGGACCATTACTTTTGACAATATATATATAGATTACCTAGTACATAACGTCACTAGTTCCACGCTGTTGGATATAGATAAGTCATGAAACTAGAAAATTTTAGTGAAATACAGAAAGACATGAAGAAGATCGATTTTGGGCGCAGGAAGTGGCTACTAACCCTCAACATAAGCAAATGTAACACATTACGAGGACATAGAAAGAAAGACCATCCATTGTATAATTATACAATTGCAAAACAATCGCTATAAATAGTTACAGTAGAGCGTCGATTATCCGAACGTCGGTCAACTGAACGACTGCTTAACCGAACTATGTACTCGCTCGCACCTGTTGCTCTCCCACCCTACCGTCCATCATCCCCCTCACTCCCAAACCAAGATTCCCACAGTAGTCGCCGCACTGGGCCACCGGTGGCGGAACATAGGACTTAAATGGAAAGCTTTACCGAGAAAAAGTAATGGAAAGCTTTACCGAGAAAAACTGTTGTTTCACGTCATGAATTAGCAGCACCTGGTCCTAAAACATGCAAGGACCGTATTACAGCTTTGGCTTGTGCTAATGCTACTGGAAGTCACCGACTGCCTATGTTCGTCATTGGTAAAAGTAAAAATCCGCGTTGCTTCAAGCACGTTAATATGTCAGTCTTGCCTCTTGTGTTCACCTCACAAAAGAGTTTCTGAATGAATAGTACGATTTTTATGAAGTGTTTCCTGGACGTTTTCGTACCCCCTGTAAAAGCAGAACTCATCAGCTACAGAATGGGAAGAGGGAGAAAACACTACTTCCCCTTGACAATGCACCAACTTATCCGTCATGTGATATTTTAAACGAAAAAGACGAGTTCATAAAGGTAATATTTCTTCCCCCTAACGTAACCTCCTTATTACAGCCCATGGATCAAGGCGTTATTGAGACTTTCAAACGATATTACAGGAAAGAATTGTTGCGTAAGTTATTGTTAGAAAGAGAAGAGGATGGAGAAGAAAGTCTCTTAGTAAAACACAAGAATACTGACTTGAAAGACGCGTCCTACATGATCAGCGCAGCATGGGATAGTGTAAAGGAAGAGAATTTGATGAAAGCCTGGAATAAATTTTTGGACACAGAAGAAAATTCATAAGGTATGATTGAAAATGACGAACAGAATGATATGTCCGAAATTCTCGGTATGCTAAAAGAAATAGATTGCTACGAATGTGATGAAGTAGACGTTCATGAATGGATGCATATCGATAATGCAGATCCAGGACACCAAATCATGCAGGACAGCGAGATTGTAAACGTCGTCACTGATAAAGATGACACCGCCAGCATCTCATCAATCAGTGCTCCAGAAAGTGAAGATGAAAGTATACGAACAGCTTCTGAGGCGTTCAGTTGTTTAGATGCTGCCTTGCGATAGTTTGAAGCCCAAGATGAAAGTGACCAGTTTCAGATATCTGTAATGAAAAAAGTACGTGACTTAGCTGCTCGTAAGCGTGTAGGCTTGCTTAGACAGACCAATATAAAGGATTTTTTTAAACGTTAATTTTGTATACTGTTCATGCAAAATGCTTATGTAATATATATATATATATATATATATATATATATATATATATATATATATATATATATATATACTCCTGGAAATTGAAATAAGAACACCGTGAATTCATTGTCCCAGGAAGGGGAAACTTTATTGACACATTCCTGGGGTCAGATACATCACATGATCACACTGACAGAACCACAGGCACATAGACACAGGCAACAGAGCATGCACAATGTCGGCACTAGTACAGTGTATATCCACCTTTCGCAGCAATGCAGGCTGCTATTCTCCCATGGAGACGATCGTAGAGATGCTGGATGTAGTCCTGTGGAACGGCTTGCCATGCCATTTCCACCTGGCGCCTCAGTTGGACCAGCGTTCGTGCTGGACGTGCAGACCGCGTGAGACGACGCTTCATCCAGTCCCAACCATGCTCAATGGGGGACAGATCCGGAGATCTTGCTGGCCAGGGTAGTTGACGTACACCTTCTAGAGCACGTTGGGTGGCACGGGATACATGCGGACGTGCATTGTCCTGTTGGAACAGCAAGTTCCCTTGCCAGTCTAGGAATGGTAGAACGATGGGTTCGATGACGGTTTGGATGTACCGTGCACTATTCAGTGTCCCCTCGACGATCACCAGTGGTGTACGGCCAGTGTAGGAGATCGCTCCCCACACCATGATGCCGGGTGTTGGCCCTGTGTGCCTCGGTCGTATGCAGTCCTGATTGTGGCGCTCACCTGCACGGCGCCAAACACGCATACGACCATCATTGGCACCAAGGCAGAAGCGACTCTCATCGCTGAAGACGACACGTCTCCATTCGTCCCTCCATTCACGCCTGTCGCGACACCACTGGAGGCGGGCTGCACGATGTTGGGGCGTGAGCGGAAGACGGCCTAACGGTGTGCGGGACCGTAGCCCAGCTTCATGGAGACGGTTGCGAATGGTCCTCGCCGATACCCCAGGAGCAACAGTGTCCCTAATTTGCTGGGAAGTGGCGGTGCGGTCCCCTACGGCACTGCGTAGGATCCTACGGTCTTGGCGTGCGTCCGTGTGTCGCTGCGGTCCGGTCCCAGGTCGACGGGCACGTGCACCTTCCGCCGACCACTGGCGACAACATCGATGTACTGTGGAGACCTCACGCCCCACGTGTTGAGCAATTCGGCGGTACGTCCACCCGGCCTCCCGCATGCCCACTATACGCCCTCGCTCAAAGTCCGTCAACTGCACATATGGTTCACGTCCACGCTGTCGCGGCATGCTACCAGTGTTAAAAACTGCGATGGAGCTCCGTATGCCACGGCAAACTGGCTGACACTGACGGCGGCGGTGCACAAATGCTGCGCAGCTAGCGCCATTCGACGGCCAACACCGCGGTTCCTGGTGTGTCCGCTGTGCCGTGCGTGTGATCATTGCTTGTACAGCCCTCTCGCAGTGTCCGGAGCAAGTATGGTGGGTCTGACACACCGGTGTCAATGTGTTCTTTTTTCCATTTCCAGGAGTGTATATATATATATATATATATATATATATATATATATATATATATATATATATATCAACATAGCCCAGCTTTAACCAACACCTTTTCGCCTTTTTTCACAACAGATCTCCAGTTACTTTCACCAGTTATTTTCATTTTCATTTCAACCTCATGTTACACTTTCCACCTTCTAATACCATGTCACGCACATATATATATATTTGTTTAATAAACTGTGCCACATACTATATATTCCTACTGAAGTTGCCTTTGTATGTTACTTTGTAATACTAAAAGAGATGCCTGTTTTTATGAATAAAATTACTCTACAGTACTTCTTTTTGGCAAATAAACATGTACAGTTCGATTATCCGAACATACCAGTTTTCCGAACAACCATGTCCCCCAATTACTTCGGGTAATCGACGCTCTACTGTACTTCCATAAAATACGTACAACTACTGTAATGTAATGGCCACATAATATTAATCTCGAGTAAATCAGATACTTCACTGAGATCCGTTGTACGAATCCACAGGAAACCCAGGAAGTAGCATACACTCGATCGACCAATAATTCAATATTGCTTGTCGGTGTGGGATCGCATTACATAGGACTGGTATAGGATGTGAAGAATACCCAAAGAAGATCAAGGCGTTTTGTTACAGGTTCATATAGTAAGCACCAAAGTGTCACAGAGATGATCAACCATCTCCAGAAGTTGACGCTGCAAGAAGAGACGTTATGCGTCACTGTGTGATTTACTAATAAAGTATCGATAGCGAACTTTTCTAGAAGAGTTGACATATGTATTGATTCTGATACGCCCTGCTAAACCCGCAGTACAGGACAGGTAGTTTAAATTGTGGAAAGGGGCCAAAATGGGCGGCTGTCAGTTACACTCGAACATACAACTTTATTTATTTGATCAAACATTACAAGAGCCAACAAAATAAAAAGAAACACAACATTAATTTTTGGAACTTAATTGCCGGATGGATGTGCCATACAATCTCATGCCTTAAGGGCAAGACCACTGCAATTGAAAATCGGCAGAAAACCAATAACTTAAGGGTCAAACCAAAATCAGAAATTTATAAGGCAGAAGGCCTTAACCTAAAACCTTGAAATTAGGCTGAAGGCCCAAACAATCTGACGCCTTAAGGGCAAAAACCCTTAATTTAAAAATCGGCTAGAAGCCATACAAATACGAACAACAAGAAAAAATAAGAAAGGGCAGTACACCCAACGGCGTTCAGAAGTTTCCGAGGTTCGGTCTGGAATTCAAACACTAACGCTCGCTTGGATGAGACAGGCAGACGGCGCAACCATTCTCGATCCGACGACAACCCAACCGACAGACAGTCAACGGACCAACCGACAAGATAACTTCCGCTCCACGTGACCAGCACACAATAGTGAGTTCAATGGAACAACATAGAAGGTATTGGCGCCCACAACCAATTATACATTCAGCGGTCAAACTACACACCGTGCTATACAGCGACAACACGATGAGGAAAATACACTGCCTGAATTTACGTCAATGGCCGGGGCAGGTAACCGGAACGTTAACGGCACCAAGATTCCGCTGGTGGACTTCAATTCAAAATAACCAAGTACAGTTAAATTCCATCGGAGGGTGGCTAAAATTTGACAACTTGAAAACACACGGAGTTTCTCGTGGGAACGTCCCAACAGCCGACAACGAAAAACCAAACGACGCAATGTGAACAGTCGTGACTTACTGGTAGATTAAGTCAAAAATCAATGATCGTGTCCAGGATCGGTGAGCCACGGACGTCGTAGCAATTGGAACAGCACCACACACACCGACCACGAGTGGACGCCGCCAGCGGCCTCGGCCAAACTACGCACCGTGGGGATTTCCTCGCTGCTCCACGCCAACTCACCAACTGCAAGGCCCGGAAACGTTGAAAGGACCAAATACTCGTAGACCGATGAGACGACCAACCGAACGACTAACCAACGGTCGTCCTGCTCCAGTCTCCCTTCGTTGGACATTTGATGTATGTCGCCAGCTGTCGGCGAGCACTGATAGCCAGTGCCTCACCGGCGCTCCGTCTGCCACTCACTGCTGCTGCGACACATCTGCGCTGCTGGCCCGTCTCCAAATCGACTAGTCAGACGCACGACGACCAGGAAACAATCTCGGTCGCTCCAGATTGGTTCAAATGGCCCTGAGCACTATGCGACTTAACTTCTGAGGTCATCAGTCGCCTAGAACTTAGAACTAATTAAACCTAACTAACCTAAGGACATCACACACATCCATGCCCGAGGCAGGATTCGAACCTGCGACCGCAGCGGTCACGCGGTTCCAGACTGAAGCGCCTTTAACCGCACAGGTACACCGGCCGGCGGTCGCTCCAGAGATTGTACGACAGTGCGCTCATCGATACGCGCTGCTGCTGCCGCTCACAGGCAGGTGAGAGAAGAGGTTACTGACGCCAGAAAATGGAATAAGAAAACGAGGCGGCAGTACAGTAATACAATATGACAAACAATAAATGGCGTGAACACGAGCCGCGCGCGGCTCAGATTCCTATATCTTTCGAATGGAAGATGAAGATAAAGCCAGATTCGTCCCCCCACGGCGACTTAATGGCCCACGTTTTCTTTGCGAACCTTACGCGACTGGAACAGGAAAGGGGCAAAGTGACAGTGTTCACAAAATACCCTCTGTCAACCACCGCAAGATGGGTTGCGGAGTATAGGTGTGGATGAGAATGTAGATCTAAAGAACACATGCCACAAAATTTGCTACTCTCCAGGAGACTTCACAATAATATGTAACACCCTTTCCATCATTGTTACTGGGACCAACTGAGCTAAGAGATGGGTGCACAGGTTTCGTCAGATATGACATTTTCGCCCGAAGGCACTCATCGTCAGTTAGGTGCCGTAGAACTACCAACCCACGGGGAGCTGACTGCAGAATTTCACCCCTTTATCCAAATTCAGACATTATTGTGGGATTCAGTGGCCCACTCGAGATGCCATAGAAATCATCAGTACCTGAATTAAATTACATGTACTCAAAGTTGCGATATGAACATCGATCAGCTTTATGAGGGAATGTCGACCATGAAAATTTGTCCCGCACCGGGACTCAAACCCGGATTTCCCGCTTTACTCGAGCGATAGCCTACCTGTGCACGACTCACTGTTAGATCCAACTTCCATATGTTGTCGTTCCTGTGTCAAAACCTATGCGTGTACACACATTATGTAATTCCCGTACACGTCGCTGCCTGGTGTCATCGGATAATAACGATATTGCAGAGGCTGTGTTGTTACGAAGAACGATACAATGTTAATGGTTCACACGAGCACTGCAATATCGCATCGCTCAGTGTTAGCTAAATCAGGGACGTCGTTAATCCTTTTCGTAATAGTCGTATTTGCAACTGTAATCATCACGAACGATGATTCAAATGGCTCTGAGCACTATGGGACTTAACATCTAAGGTCATCAGTCCCCCAGAACTTAGATCTACTTAAACACAACACCCAGTCATCACCACGAACGATGTTTGACCCTTCAGATATGCTTGCCTGTCTGAATGACTTCTTAATCAAATGATGCAGCCCTTCAGTCTGGAACCGCGCGACCGCTACGGTCGCAGGTTCGAATCCTGCTTCGGGCATGGATGTGTGTGATGTCCTTAGGTTGGTTAGGTTTAAGTAGTTCTAAGTTCTAGGGAACTGATGACCTCCGCTGCTAAGTCTCATAGTGCTTTGAGACATTTTTTTCTAATGATGCAGGGACTGTGTAGAAACAGACATTGTAATCATCAGTTTCACCCAGTCTTTTAGTGTGTAGTGCTTAAGATAGGAGCAAAAAAGTATCATAAACGGCAGTTGGAACTTACAGTTCGCTCGACTCCGCACGCTACAGGCTAAAGGAAACGATCGCCACAGGCACGACGCGAGCCACCGCCCTGTTATCTACCAGCCTGTTTCGATTTTCACTCCTGTTCGGAAGGTTCGTCTCTCTGAGAAGCTCCTCAGGCGCTGCTTTTGATCTTACAAGGTTGTAAGACAGTTGTCAGATGTTACATGTTAAGTTGAAGATTTCGACCCCCACACAATACGACGGAATATCAGAGATACGGTCCACGTCCTTTGAATGAAGCCCTACAAGGATCCTGTAACCCAGGGTAAATTCGAAGCTCTAGTGACAGGCAGCAACTCGAAAGGTGACGAAGAGCGTAGCGGCAAAAGACGTTCTAAGAACATCACCGCCAGGTTGAACATCAGTCATCGGGAGTCGGAGTATACAGGACCGATGGCTCGTTCCCGGACTAGGGCGTAACACCAAGACGCTGTTATCTTAAGGAGGGAGCAGTGTCGCACAAAAAGCTGAGTAACACCGTGGTGTACTGGTTGTGGTACTAAACTGTTGCATTTAGAGTCATGATTTCAAAACTCACCTGGACAGTACAATTTTAATTCCTGTATTCGGTTCGAGTACATTCTAAAAGTATCTATAAATTTTAAAACTCATCGTATTGGAATGTTCTGTAGTTGTATACACACTGCATGTGTTCTGGCTGGAGGCAGTTCCTTTTGTGCTTTTGTATGTGCAAGTGCTGAATAAACCTTCGTTAAGTAAAGTTAGTGTTCGTCATTCATCTAATTACACCTTCTTCTACGTGACAATATCGTGGAAATAGAAGAGGACATAGATGAAAATGAAATTGGTAATATGATACTGCGTTAAGAATTTGACAGAGCACTGAAAGACATAAGTCAAAACAAGGCCCTGGGAATAGAGGACATTCCATTAGAATCACTAATCGCCATGGGAGAGTCAGCCATGAAAAACCTCTACCATCTGCTGAGCAAGACGTATGAGACAGGTGAAAAACCCTTAGACTTTAAGAAGAATATAACAATTCCAATTTCAAAGAAAGCAGGTGTTGACAGGTGTGAAAATTATCTATCAGCTTAATATATCACGGCTGCAGAATACTAAAACGAATTCTTTACAGACGAATGGAAGAACTGGTGGAAGACGACCTCGGGCAAGATCAGTTGTGATTCCTTAGAAATGTTGTAACAAGTGAGGAATTGCTGATCCTACGATTTATCTTAGAAGATAGGTTAAGGTAAGGCAAACCCACATTCCTAGCATTTTTAGACTTAGCGAAAGCGATTGACAGTGTTGGCTGAAATACTCTCCTTGAAATTCTGAAGGTGGCAAGTGTAAAATACAGGGAGCGAAAACTATTTAAAATTTGTGCAAAGCCAGATGGTCGTTATAAGTGTCGAGGGGCACGAAATGGAAGAAATGGTTGAGATGGGAGTGAGACAGAGTCGTAACCTATCCCCGATATAATTCAATTTGTATATCGAGCAAGCAGTAAAGAAAAGAAAAGAAAGATTTTGAGTAGAAGTTATCATTCGTGAAGTAAAATTAAGAACTTTGAAGTTTGCCGATGACATTGTAACTCTGTCAGAGACCGCAAAGGACCTGGAAGAGCAGTTGAACAGAATGGATATAAGATGAAAATCGACAAAAGCAAAACACGCATAATGGAATGTAGTCGAATTAAGTTCGGTGATGCTGAGGGAATTAGATTAGGAAATGAGACACTTAAAGTAGTAAATGATTTTTGCTACTTAGGGAGTAAAATAACTGATGATGGTCGAAGTAGAGAGGATATAAAATGTAGACTGTTTCTTTTGTTGTTCTGAGCTGTTATTTGTGTGCATCACATTAAGCGTTTAAGGGACCTGTGTGGACCGGTGGAATCTGTACTAGTAGCTGCTGTTTCTGAGAATATTCTATCCGTCAGACGACACTGCCAAAATGTGGTATTGTAAACAGCTTGCCGTAAAACAATTTGCCTGAGCCAATTCATAAAACTTAAGGTAATATAATAAATGATTTTCAACTGAACTTTTATGTTCAGGCCATGTGTTGATTTTAACGTTTCGGTAACAAATTGCCGTAAAATATTTTTATGCCTTCTTGTATTCAAGAATTGTAGAGTTAGTTAAACCTGGCCGGGTTTAGTTTAAGTAAGGTCACTGTCGTGCACTTCTGATCTTGAATATTACGTAGGGTGGAATGCCAACATTTCCTCAAATAACGATATTGCACTGCCGTATTATTTTGGCTACGATGCAAAATTCCTTTGGATATGCAAGCTTGTCCAAACCAACTTCGCATCGTAATCAGAATAGCACTGCAATATCGCCATTATATGCCAATACTGGGCAAGAGACGTTCAAGTACAATGTCTGACCTGTACGGGAATATACATAATGGATGTACGAGGACAAGTCGTAGAAGCAAGGTTGGTCACATATTGAGGTCTGGGTGTTTCTCTGAATCGTGCACGGATAGCCAGATGGTAAGGAGACCGCTCGCGATAAGCGGCAAATCCGGGCTCGTCTCCCGGTCCGGGACGAGTTTTCACTGTCGTCATTCCATTGTGCAGCTGATGTTAGTTCTTATTCACAATTGCGGATTTATTTGATGTGGTGCTCAAATAAATTCAAATAATTCAGTAACATAAGACAATCTCCGTGTTTACTGTGAATTTTCATGGACTTTTTACTGTTTCCTAGTTCTTTACTTAAATGCACTATCCTTTCATGCAAATACCGACGGCTGCCACATGTGTTCAAATCGCTTAAGTAACTAGTGTTTTAATTTTTGTTTTGGGTAAATAACATTTTAAAAGACTTTGACAGTTGTCAAAATACTGTATTATATCACTCAGTGAATGTAATAGAAGCTGTCAATCGTTGCTTAAATTGCACATATGCAGTCGTTTTTGTTTTATCTCGTGGTAAAATGTTAAATACCAGTGGCCGTTGCTGTCTTCAATCTTTCAATTGTAAAATATAAGTTTACCTTGTTTTCTTCTGCACTCAGAGTGATTCTTGTGTCGTATATGGAATTATTATTAGCATATAATATTATCCAAATCCGGCCGAACGGCTTTCCGCACCCAGATCCCTGTAGCCAACCTGTATGTAAGGGTCAAAAATTTCACAAACCAATCCTGGAGGAGTCTACGAACAAACTCCACTCATTTAGACCACGATTCACATTCACATCAAACCTATAAAGCCACAGTAGACCTTTTTTCCTGTGAGAAAAAGAAAGAACGATAGAAACAGGATCATATCCCAATGACATCGCCTGTATAATGGGAACCTGACCTCACTTTGAAGAAGAGTCCGCTGCGGTGGTCATAGCCCCACAAATTCTGTCTTTTCCTTGGAAAAGTCAGGGTCTCGAATGAGATCATTCAAGTCCTCTTCATTCATTATGTGCGGCATGTCATCTTTTTCGTCAAAGTCAGTCATGGGATTCAGACAACTTGTTTGGTGCTTCTTCTTCCACACTGACTTCATTTTCTAGTTCAAGGGCATATCTTAGTGGTCGGGTAGGAACTAGTAAACATCCGAATATGGAATAGTTAGAACAGCATATGGAGGATCAGGATATTGAACTGTTCCTCTTCTTCTCATTGAGAATCTGGCCCTTAAATGTAGAAACAACCAGATATAACAGTTCAGTTATGTGTAAGGTTTGTAGGCACCAGGAAAATAATAGGCACAGGAAATTGTATCGATTTTTTTGTGACTTTTCAACCATAGTCATAATGTAACTGAACAAAAGTTGCAACATATACGTGGTGTCTATGACATAAGCTGTTCTCCAACCTTCATACCAAAATAATGCTGATAGGCAGCCTTCACAAGAGGCGTCATACTGTATGATTAAAGTGCTATTTAACAACCAATGCACTAAAATATTTACTAACTACACATATTTTCGGGGCATTTTACTTTAACAGATTTTACACTTCACAAGCACTCACAAACAAGAATTTCCGCACTAATTAAATCACAAACAATATTATACTGAACGTCACAGCAAGAGTAATAATGTGTATAGCCAAAAAGCAGCTGATGAATATCGTATTTTGTCATTTAATAGGTGTGACAAGTACATATACAACATTATACCCGAAATAAAAGCGTATATCGTCAAACTTGCGTATGACATAGTCTCCACAGAGCAAGAACTAATCCCTCATTTTTATGCTGATTTATGTGTTCAGCTGGTGGAAATACGTAGGATTATTTTATTTTTCTGCTCGATTCTTTTTTATCGTTGGGTCGTCTAATAAGTGATCAAGGATCTCTCCAAAACTTATGTGGAAGACTGGGACACGTGGGCACTCTTTTCTTTCTCCTCTTTCATAGCTTGTGTTTTAAAAGTTTCCAGCGACGCTTTTCTGTGGTTAGTACATCGTTCCAGCACATTTATAGCTAAGTAATTGGGGCCTCTCACTCTTTGTCTATTCATAAATCACAGTACAGTAATACCACCGGGGCCTACCTACCTACCCCAAGCTGCCCCGCCTTTGGGGCCAGTTGGCCCATGTCATTTTTTCTATTTAATTTAATCAAGAGATTACTTGTTTAATATAAAACGTATGGACTTCAATACTTAAAGTTTATTTTAATACAAAGTCCTAAAAAAACAAACGAAACGAGTTTGTGGCATTCACGGCCCAAAGGCTCCATGCTGATGCATTTCGGCCACCAGGTTGCCAGTCTTATTTCAGACAACGCCACACTGGGCAACTTGCGCGTAGGTGATGAAAAACGGATCATAAGAAAAACACAAGACCCAATCCACGAGCGGAGAAAAACCCCAGGCCGGCCGGGAATCGAACCTGGCCCTGCTGCATGGTAGACAAACCCTTTATCACTGCCACGGGCATGGATGTTTGTGATGTCCTTAGGTTAGTTAGGTTTAACTAGTTCTAAGTTCTAGGGGACTAATGACCTCAGCAGTTGAGTCCCATAGTGCTCAGAGCCATTACAACCCTTTATCACTGAGCTAAGCAGGCGGACAAAAACTTCATCCGCTTTATCACGAAAACTACAATCAGAAATTGTGTTATACGTCACACTGTTACAACTCTGGTTAGAAGGCCCGTAAACTGTATGTCTTCGTCTGAATAACCGGTTGGACCTTCAAACATTCATAGGAAAGCTTTTTACGTCATTTTTGGCATATGACGCGTGTGTTCACGCCTTATAACCTGTACGGTGAACACATTTATCACATGGTTAGATGAGAGTAAGTGGATTAAGACACCTAAAAGAGACTGAATGCTTATCAACATCTCGAAGAGCTTTCTTAGGAGTGTCTGTTTCCTTTCTGTGTTTTACTTGAGGAATTCATCGTGTGATTCATCTTGATCGTAACCACTTTTTTAGAAAATAAGTTTCTACGCAGAACATTCGCACTTCTGGTAAAAGTTCTTTTTTTTCTGTGGTGGCTTGTTGTTCATATTGTACCGCATCTTTCGCTGGGGTATCTGTCAGTATTGCTGAAATTCTTTTCCGTTTGTTTGTTCTAGTTTTTCTTGGTTGCGATTTCTCAGATGACCCGGTTCTTCAGATGTCGGGAAGCACGGCTGGCCACCTGTGCGAAGGCATCGATCAAAATCAATAAGAGAAAAAAATGAAACATCTCACCGGTTTCAAATCAGTGTACGACACAACTTGCTTACGTAAAACATGCTTTGAGTATGATCTAGGTGTCGCCTACGTTGTACCTCTGAAACAGGTGTATTTACAAAGTGACAATAAACGGTAGGTT